>NC_056744.1:844816179-844963679 GCF_019279795.1 Protopterus annectens
CCTGGAGTTAGTATATATAGTTAATGGGGGTGTGAGGGGGCACAACCCCCACATTGGGGAGGGTGTGTGGGGCATAGCCCCCCCCCCCATTTAGTTTGAGTTTGCTGATCTACACAGTTGAGCAATTTCTTGATTTGTTCAGCATATAGATGTCTTCCTCAAGGTGGTTCTGGGGAAGACATCACATGGCTAATTAGCATATGCATCTCCCCCTGAATGCCTCATTAGCATTCATCTTGGCAGTGGGGCAGCCCAGTTCAGTGTTGCAGGTCTTTATGGTAGAGGACCATGCAACACCATCTTAGGGCAGTTGCTGAATTGGGTAAAGGTACCTTGATATGTACACAGAGATCTACACATGCGATACCTTAATGAATCCTAGTAATATCTGTTTCAAATTATACGTGAAATCAGAATGTTCTCCTACCCATTTCCTTATATCTACAGATAAACGTAAGGTTGGAAAATATTTTTAATAATATTTATAAGATGATTAGTTGCCCTGTTAAATTTAGTAACATAACATGCAGTATTTCGTATATTAGGAGCCTTAGTATTTGTATGCATAAGTCCTGATTAAAACATGATTTTGCATCAAAATTTAAAGAACTTTCGACATAATATCTCATTCTGAATTAATTAAAAATCAAATTAATCTCTTGCATACATTGCTTTTTCTGTGTAGGTAACTTACTAACTTAGTATTTTTTAATCTATAATATTTACCAATGTTTTATACTTGGTAGTGGGATATTAATAAGCAGAATATAGTTTTAGTCCGTTTTTATACTAACTCTGATATCATGCCAAATAGTCATTATGTGCAGGCTATAAGAAAACATCTATGTAGATACAGCGCTATGATTGCTACCAGAATAGGATAGATTTGTCTTCTGTCAAATATGTTATTTAGCAATAACATATTTATTTTTAATAAAGAATATTACCATTGGTCTTTTGGAGTTGCAAAGGGTGCACTGGTTGCTAGTACACATGTATATATAATATTAAGCCTATGGAGAAAAACAATCTATTTATCATAATACATGGAAAGGCATCAGAAATTCACACTATCATGCCTCTCAAAAGTATTGCTGGTCACCCCATGTCCTCAGTTTAGCATCATATGCTTCCACTGGAAAACCATTAAAGAGAGAAGTTAGTAATGAGATACATTTCAGTTTCAGACTTCACAACTCTCACAATATCACTAATAATACTGATGCAAACAAGTATGATGCTGTCAACTGTCTAAGTTTCTAAGATCAATATAAGTCAAAGGTACAATTGCACAAATGCAGATATACAAAGCACTAAATCAGCTGTGCACCCTGACAATCAGACACAAAGCTTATGTATCCCTAAATCCAAAAGGTAGAAAACTGGGATATGGCACAGTTATCATCACTTGCACAAGGTGCTGTGTGGGGGAGCAGGAAGCCTAGGCTGACACAAAAAGTTGGTGAATGAGTGTGAGTAAGAAAGAGAAGCATGCAGACATTTGGATTAATTAACAAATGGCTTGTGAGACAAAATAAATTTTCAGCTTCACAGCTGAAACATGTAACAGTTGTCTGTATGGGTCCTCCAGGTGAAATTGGTCTCGGAGTATCTGCATGAACACAGCCAAGTACTGTGCTAGCTCTACATCTTGCTATGTTTGACAGGTGTGAGCCATGCATGGTACAGGTGGCAGTTCATCATTGTCATACCCAACCATGAGAACTGTCTCTGCCAGCAGTTACATTGGCACATCCAAACCCACGGTCAGATGCACTGCTGCTACCTGAACATAACTGATGTCTGCTGGATGAGGTCCCCTCACAAGGATGCCCAGGAACATGACCCCATGTTCTGCCATGTCTTGGTGTGGGCAGCTCAACCACTGATGAAGCAGTGGAAGTACTGCCACTATGGGAGCGTGAAAGGGCATGGCCACATCGACTAACAGAAGATGATGTGGCTGATCTACGTGCACAAGTATTCTGTCCCCTCCCAGCAGATGTTCTATCACAGAAACCACCCATTCCAACATGTCATTCATCTGATTCATTGAATTGGCAACATGTTGGAAGCAGTCATGCATGTCAGCCTGTGAGACATCTCCAACTCTAAGTATTTCTCTGGAGGACCTATGGGAATGTACTTGTGCCTCCATGATAGCGCTAAACATACATTGAGTGGCACAGGAAGAGACACCTGGATCAAGTGGAGGATGTACAGCAGGCCTCCTCCAAGCACTCCTAACAACCTTTCTACAGGGCACCTCACCCACACTTTGGCTACATACAGTGTCAACAGGCACTGAAGCTGCAGTAACCACAGTTCCCTGATCAGTTCTCTCACCCTCTACCTGTCCATTATCTGTGGGCTCACTGGAATAGGTAGGCATAGGCTTACTGGCTGTGTCCAATGGAATTACAAAGGTTGTCTGTATGTCAACCTCAGTGTCAGATTCAACCTCTGCACCCCCCCGACTCTGCCTCTGTTTGGCCACCATCATCATCAGGGTCTGTTGATACTCTGACATCAGGTGGTAGAAGAACCACACTTCCACTGTCAGGAACACCTGTGATAATAAGCAACAAATACAGGATAAAATAATACCTACATTAATATAGTCTACTATATGCTAACAAACTAACAGTGGTGCCATTATTATAGACAGTACAGCAATACACACAACAGTCCTGACACCAATATCACACACTAAATATTTCTTTGAACTGCTCATCAGGACTGACGTAAAAATGTTTGACTTACCATGTGCAGATGATAGTCTGCTCCATATACTGGATGGTCCTTGAAGAAGTTAGGCAAAAGATAAGGACAACATTGTCACAATTAACAGTAACAGAGGGGGTGAGAGTCAGATATATCTCCCAGCGATTGCCACTCCTTTGTATTAGGCCCCTACTGCATGTGAAGTAGTGCTCCTCAAAGACCCTGCTCAAGCACAAGTTTGACAACTAGATGGGTGATTATAAATTCCCCCCAGGGGTGGCACTATGTCCCTCATGGACAAGGGCAGTCAGTGCTGATCACAAAATCACTCTGCTAACAACAAACATCTAACTATCCTCAGCAAGGGTACTTGGGTTTCTACATGGCTAGGCTTGTAAAGAGTGCTGAAGTCATGTACTATAAGTATTCCTGCAGCCTTTAAAAAAACAGACTTGTGTTGTGGTGCTTGAGTAAATTACTTTGTGCGTGTGTGTGTGTGTATGTGTGTGTGTGTGTGTGTGTGTGCGTGGGTGTGTGTGGGTGTGTGTGGGTGTGTGTGGGTGTGTGTGTGTGTGTGTGTGTGTGTGTGTGTGTGTGTGTGTGTGTGTGTGTGTGTGTATGCGTGTGTGTGCGTGCGTGTGCATGTGTGTGTGTGCGTGCGTGTGTGTGCGTGTGTGTGCGTGTGTGTGCATGTGTGCTTGTGTGGGTGTGTTTATCCCAAAGAGTCATAGTGTGTATCCTAGAGTTACTGCTACAATCCAATGAATTGACAGTATTTTCATACTTGCACATGCCCACACATCCATTTCATGCAGGCATCCCAAAATCTACTGCTCATGTCATCCACTATAAGTTGACCTGCAGCCTTGTAAACCTCAAACTTGTGCTGTGGCACTTGTGTAAATTACTGATCTCTGTAGTCTGTGTACTTAGATACATAAGGGTTTTATTCTCACTTCAGTCTACTGGTGTATGCACTTGCTTGACATTACAAGAAACTTTTACACTAGCATGTGGGACACTGCTATTGCCATATTCTCCTCACCTGACACTGCTGATGTCATCAGCTATAAAGTGTTGTCTGAGACACTGAAAGTCAGACTTGAGCTGTGCCACTTGTCTTAAATACAGAGTTCTGTAGTCTGTGTACGTAGCTAAGATTTCTATTCTCACTGATGTGTGTATGTACACTTGCTTGACATTATAGTGAGCCTTATACATCAGCATGTGGGACACTGCTATTTCCATATTCTCATCACCAGACATTGCTGATGTCATCAGCTATATCTAATTTGTGGATGTGCACTATTCCCACCAGTGCAGGGTCAGATATATGACTGGAGGTCAGGCAGAAGTCACCTCATCCTATACGATACAGATTACAGTGACATGGCTTTCAGTCTATCCACATACATCATGGCATGATTTGTAGGCCCAGTGTTTTCTTAGTGAGAAACCCCTGTGGTACCTTCAGCTGCTGCATGTGTCTGGTGAGGTACATGCAAAAGAGAGTATTATACTCTGTATTAGTGTTTTGCTGAGGTTTGAGTACAGTACTGTAATAAACTCCTGAGATCTGAATACAATGGCATGACTTATGATGTGCTCTACTCAGGCTTTCAATACCAGTGTGGAAACTTGGTAGTTGAAGTTCAGATTGCTTTTTATGTGTGTTCTCAGGACTTGCATAACTGGGTTCGAGCATAGCAAGACAGTTGACAATGCTGTAATTAGCAGAGAATTCCACTTTGCAAAAGGACAAAATAAAGACACATTTTTTGCATTTATTTGCAAATTGTGTGACTTTGTCACCAATCATTTGCCTGTGTTACCCCTTACTGTAGTATATTATCATCATAGCTGGACTCAATGATTGCACCCAGTATGCCAGAATCAGAAAATGCAGTAAGCCAAAGGCAGTATACTTTAGCCTGAACTGTTGAGAAATAGATTCCAAAGAGTAAAGGGCCCAACACAAATCCTTGTGGTGCGTCAATGGTAACAGCTCTACTAGTACAGGTTGATTCATCAACTTTCATAGTATATTTTCTGTCATTGAACCATTTGGTTACCTAGCTAGTAACTTAAAGTTTAATCCACAGCTGAGAGAGTTTCTCAATGATCCCTGCATGGTGGATTATGTTCAAACCCTTGTCCAGATCAGGATAGCCAGTATGCACTGTCTTATCATCATCCATGCCTATCACACAGCATCAATAGGCTATGATAACATCACAGATCACCTATCACATGACTCATCATGTACACCTTCCTGATGTGGTTGAATACACACTTCCAACACACCCTACACACAAACTGTCTTCCTATAGAAGGGTGTACATCAACATGCATCTGTTTGAGCTGTGGGAGGGACAGCATCTGATGCATGCACATATAATTGTATAGACACATCCTGACACTCCTCATCTGTGAGGTAGACCAACATGTCATCATGGACCTTTTCTAAATGGACACTGGTAATATCCCGGCTGTACGCAACAGACCTGTGTGAGCTGTTAATGCTACATCATGTTTGTTACAAAGGTCATTAAGGGCATGCATGATGATGATGATGATGCCATCATCCTTTTGAACTTGACAAGCCCAAGGCATTTGACACAAATCCACACAGAAGTATTCACTAAACATTGTCAGATGTGATCATAAAACCTACACCACCAAGTGGGTAGACCACTGTAACACATATGTTGCATTTAAATATGTTAAAATGTGTGAAGTGACCTGTATCTCAGGTCCAGTGATCAGGTCTGGACATCAGAGTTGTCTGCTAGACCCTTTCCTGTCCATTATTTAAGTGACAGGCATCACAGATGACATACACACCCTGTGTCCAAACAGCTGTCTGAAGGACTTCAGATTGTAGGCAATCATGGACTCCAACTGCTATATTAGTATAATACAGACAGTATCAACAGACACACCAAAGATTTCTGCTACAGCCATGACAACACATGCAATGACACAAACACATGGGGGGATTTGTTACATCAGGAAAACAAACACACGGCCCAAGTAAGTATAACATAGACATCGCACCCTATAATCAGACCTATAGGTATGTGACCTGTGTCCTGGGGTAGATGGTAAGTGACACATCCACCAGCATGTGCTCACAGTGCTGACTACTTCCTTGTATGTAACACAACTACTGAGTATGTTACACCAGATGCATGTGTGCTACATCTTCTGGTGCGCATTTGACAGCATTGATGGCACGGGTAACTTTCAAGACAGTGTGGATTGTGCCATATACATCTACCATGCATATCAGTCAGCTAGCTGGTATTGATCATAATGTCACATACAGGTATTGCAGTGTCCTTCCTAACACCTCCAGCAGATGTTGCAATACCTGGACAGTGTGCAAGATTACCCTCATAGATTGCAGACATGTCATAATAGTTGTACAAGTGTGTTTGTGCAGAATCATCTCTAATCACTCTAAATCACATATGTTATGTCAGAGACATGAGATTACTAGTGGTATTATTCTGATATTGTCCATGATTGTGCTTTCTTCTTTTAATGCTGTCAATACGCCTTTAGCTGTGTCCCATTTGCTGGAGGCCTCTGCTGAGATTACACTTGTATTCAGGCACAGTTTAAACAGCTTCATAATATCTACCCTACCCCAATTGCATATCATATCCCTATTTGATGTCCTCTGCATTGTTCATGTAAGGATGCTTGTTTCACACGGATATCTTCACAATTGTTATGTCACCTTGTAGTCACATAATACACATCTTCACTGTGCAGTCCCTACTGTACCATATTTATATGTGATTGGTGTTGCTGCTACAACTGTCTTCCATTGACATGCTCTCATCTGCTGTACATTAGGTTATTTCACTTATCCTCCTTCCCTGTGTTCATACCTACAATTCATCTGTATGTCCCTGTTCAATACACACACTTCCCATGAGTGTTTATTTTGCATGGCAGTCCATGTACCCTTGCAGATCATTTACATAACTTAGGTACAGAATGCCAGGAATGAGATTTCTCAATACTCTGCACTGTATACATTGTCCTTACTGTGTTTAGACCATATACATAGCTATCATATCTCTCAACTGCCGATTTTTGCAGAATATCCAGATCTTTTGGTGTTTCCTTATAAAACCTGTGGTTTTCTGCCATATCACTGGGATGATCCCAGGACTGATGCCATGCAATAATTACATATACTTGAGCTTCAAACTTAAAAGTCTTCAGAAAATGTATCTTCACACAACCCCCTTATTATTCTAGCAAATTTCTAAGTTTAAAAGAGCAAATATGTAAAATTTGCACCAATGTCTGGGTCATTGTCCCCCCATTATGTTGTTGTTTGTCCAGATTTCTTGCACTAAGAGATTGAAAGCTATGAGAAATATTATATGTTAAGTCCCGGTGATCATTGTGGCATTCTGCTTAAACCCACTAACCTACTGCACTGTGAGTTAAACAGGTTTGCTATCCACGTTGTGTTACATGTTGCCAGCATGAAACTGCCCTTATTTATGTTTAAGTGTGGTACGAGTCATGGATATGCATTTAGTGATGCTTCCCACTGCACATCACCACTCACACATGTAAAGTCCATGTAGGTTTCACATGTTTACTAAATCCCAAGATATATCTTTAGTGGAACAGTGAAAAGCCAGTTCTTGCACTGAGAAAGGGCTTTGCTGAAAGCTTTGCTGTTTATTTATATGGTCATTATTCTAATATATATTGTGGCAGTTTGAAGCTCCTGTTTTGTATTTTTTCATTGGCCTCACTGTTGAGCTTCAATTTAGCAGCTCTGTTTGGATTTTCTTATGAAGCAGTTTACATGTCTATTGGCCAAACCACATTTTACTGAACAAGCAGCTGTCCACAAAGAACAGAAAAACTTTTCACAGGTATAGACATATTTATTGTTGAGTCATTAGTGTGTGAATCACTGATGTTATACACAGAAAAAACATTTGTAGAATATTGGCTATATAACAATATTAGTGATATTAATAAGGAATATGTGTATGTGATATAATTAGCAATCTAAGCTACAGAATACATAATATTGGGAAAGGAGGTGCTGTACACTACACCAAGACATTAATGATTACATCAAAATTCATTGGAGAAAATTCCATATTGAAAAATATTTTTTTTCAGTAGACATTGTGGGTACAAATTGTTTTATCATGGTGTGGATGGGAGGAGAAATGCCGTAGGAGTTATTCTGAAGGAACAGTATGCTGAGAGTGTTTTGGAGGTGAAAAGAGTGTCGGATAGAGTGATGTTTATGAAGCTGGAAATTGATGGTGTAATGATGAATGTTGTTAGTGCATATGCTCCACAAGTTGGGTGTGCAATGGATGAGAAAGAAAAATTTTGGAGTGAATTGGATGAAGTGGTGATGACTGTACCCAAGGGTGAGAGAGTGGTGATTGGAGCAGATTTCAATGGACATGTTGGTGAAGGGAACAGAGGGGATGAGGAAGTGATGGGTAGGTATGGTGTTAAACAAAGGAATGCAGAAGGTCAGATGGTAGTGGATTTTGCGAAAAGGATGGACATGGCTGTGGTGAATACATATTTTAACAAGAGGGAGGAGCATAGGGTGACATACAAGAGTGGAGGAAGATGCATACAGGTGGATTATATCTTATATAGGAGGGCCAGTTTGAAGGAGATTGGAGACTGTAAAGTGGTGACCGGAGAAAGTGTCATTAGGCAGCATAGGATAGTGGTTTGTAGGATGACGTTGGTTATCAAGGAGAGGAGGAGGAGTGTGAGAGCAGCACCAAGGATCAAGTGGTGGAAATTGAAAAAGGGTAATTGTGTGGTGGAGTTCAGGGATGAGTTAAGGCAGGCACTGGGTGGCAGTGAAGAGTTACCAAATAGCTGGGTAACTACAGCAGAGCTAGTAAGGGAGATGGCTAGAAAGGTGCTTGGTATCACATCTGAACAAAGGAAGGATGACAAGGAGACATGGTGGTGGAATGAGGAAGTACAGGAGAGTATACAGAGAAAGAGGTTAAGGCATATGAAGAGTTGTATGAAAGGTTGGACACTAAGGAGGGAGAAAAGGACCTGTACCGATTGGCTAGACAGAGGGACCAAGCAAGTAAAAATGTGCAGCAGGTAAGGGTGATAAAGGATAATGAGGGAAACATATTCACAAGCGAGGAGAGTGTGTTGAGGAGATGGAAAGAATACTTTGAGGGGCTGATGAATGAAGAGAATGAGAGGGAGAGAAGGTTGGATGATGTGGGGATAGTGAATCATGAAGTGCAGTGGATTAGCAAGGAGGAAGTAAGAATAGCTATGAAGAGAATGAAGAATGGAAAGGCTGTTGGCCCAGATCACATTCCTGTGGAAGCTTGGAGGTGTTTAGGTGAAATGGCAGTGGAGTTTTTAACCAGATTGTTTAATGAAATCTTGGAAAGTGAGAGGATGCCTGAGGAATGGAGAAAAAGTGTTTTGGTACCGATTTTTAAGAATAAGGGTGATGTGCAGAGCTGTAGTAACTAGAGAGAGATAAAATTGATCAGTCACAGCATGAAGTTATGGGAAAGAGTAGTGGAAGCAAGGTTAAGAAGGGACGTGATGATTAGTGATCAGCAGTATGGTTTCATGCCAGGAAAGAGCACTACAGATGTGATCTTTGCTCTGAGAGTGTTGATGGAGAAGTACAGAGAATGTCGGAAGGAGTTGCATTGTGTTTTTGTAGACTTAGAGAAAGCATATGACAGGGTGCCTAGAGAGGAGTTGTGGTATTGTATGAGAAAGTCAGGAGTGTCAGAAAAGTATGTAAGAGTGGTACAGGATATGTATGAGGGTAGTGTGACAGCGGTGAGGTCTGCGGTGGGAGTGACGGATGCATTTAAGGTGGAGGTGGGGTTACATCAAGGATCAGCTCTCAGCCCTTTCTTATTTGCAATGGTGATGGATAGGTTGACAGGCGAGATCAGACAGGAGTCCCCGTGGACTATGATGTTTGCAGATGAAATTGTGATCTGTAGTGAGAGTAGGGAACAGGTGGAGGAGACCCTGGAGAGATGGAGATATGCTCTAGAGAGAAGAGGAATGAAGGTCAGCAGGACTAAGACAGAATATATGTGTGTGAATGAGAGGGAGGATAGAGGAATGGTGAGGATGCAAGGAGTAGAGGTGGTGAAGGTGGATGAGTTTAAATACTTGGGGTCAATAGTTCAGAGTAACGGTGAGTGTGGAAGAGAGGTGAAGAAAAGAGTACAGGCAGGATGGAGTGGGTGGAGAAGAGTGTCAGGAGTGATTTGTGACAGAAGAGTACCTGTAAGAGTGAAAGGGAAGGTCTACAAGAGGGTAATGAGACCAGCTACGTTATATGGGTTGGAGACAGTGGCATTGACAAAAAGGCAGGAGTGTGAGCTAGATGTGGCAGAATTAAAGATGTTAAGATTTGCACTGGGTGTGACGAGGGTGGACAGGATTTGGAATAAGTATATTAGAGGGTCAGCCCAGGTTGGAAGGTTTGGAGACAAAGCCAGAGAGGCACGATTACGTTGGTTTGGACATGTGATGAAGGGGAATGCTGAGTATATTGGGAAAAAGATGCTAAGGATGAAGCTACCAGGTAACAGGAAAAGAGGAAGTCCTAAGATAGGGTTTATGGATGTGGTGAGAGAGGACATGCAGGTGGTTGGTGTGACAGAGCAAGATGCAGAGGACAGGACGAAATAGAAACAGGTGATCTGCTGTGGCGACCCCTAACGGGAACAGCCGAAAGAAGATGATGATGAGACATTCTGCTGTTACTTAAAATATGTTTTTGAAAAGAGATGGTGATTTGCGAGACATGAAAAGTAGCAAAAAATAAATATTTAAGCTCCCATTTATGCTTGACTTTACAGCTTCAGGTTATAATTGCATTAACAGGTTTAATAAAAAAATTAAGACAGTGCAGTTCAAAGTCAGATTCTGATAGTCCTATAAGTTAACTCTAAAACCTCAAAGTCAGGTTAGACATACTTTTGCTGACAAACTGTAACAAACGCTGGTTAGTACAGGCAATAGAGATCCAAAATGTGTATGTATTTTACAGAAGATTGATACAGAAAGCATAACCCTGTTGTGTGACTTCCACCAACTAAAAGATATAACGAGGCTGTCACCAGGATTAAATGTCATGAGTCAAACGTATGGTGTTATCACATAACTGATCATTTTACTAGTTCACTGAAAGAAGCATTGTAACCACAAAGAAACCCACTGAAATTTAAAAATGTTTATCAACTCATGAATGATGAGTAGTCAGGCTGCATAGGGAAGGTAGAGGTGAATTCCATAATAAAAAGATATATGATTGGACATTTAAACACTGATAGGTAGATTTCCATTGCCTACATCCCACACAGACTCTCAAAAAGGTATAACCAGACACTTCTGGACATAGTATTAAAGGTAAAATAAAACAATTAAGGTAGAATAAAACACTTGATGTGACTATAAAACTGCACTAGGTTGTGTGGATACGGTGAAGAACTTGTATTTGATATAAGCTTACAGCCCATATCAGCTGCTTATCCTAGTGATGGGAACAAATGGACCAATTGCCTGAGAAAGAGAGAGAGAAAGAGAGTCATAGAGATATGATCGTCGACAGGCAATGGGGCAAAGAGTGCAGAAAATAACTGACAGCTTGCTTAATTCTGCATGATATGGGCTTCACCTATCCTAAGGGCCTATTAGTCCACTATTGACTGGTTTATGGCCTATGCTCAGCTGTATGTGATTTCCATAATGCTTTTTTGATAAATCTAATCTTTATTAATTTGCTTATCTGATTCTATTGCTCCTTGTCAGAGTAAGCAGTGGCTTTTTTAGGAGGTTTCTATAAAGCTATTAATTCAGACTTATTCCTCTAAAGGTGATTTAATGCTGGCTCAGATTAGTTTATGTCTGATTATTGCTGTATATGTCTGTATTCATGTGTATAGATAATATCTGATTCTGATTTGAAACAGTGGGTACAAGCTCAAAACAGATCAAATATTTACTTATCCTTTGTTGATTGAGTTAGTCCCACTGTGCTAGTAGCCTCTTTTCAGGGGAGACCCAAGGTGGCATTTATACTGCTAGGGGAAATTTAGCCAGGGCATTGGAGAACTTCACCCATTTTTTTCGATAAGTACCATGGGATTTTAATATCACCTGAACTACCACTAAGTCAAGTAGATGGGACCTTGGTTTTATATTTCAAGCAAAAGACAGCACACTCAAGAGTGCAGCACCCCTATATGCTACACTGCAGTGTTTTAGTCAATCTACCTGGTATGGGTACAGAACCCAAAGCCTTCTGCACCAAAGGTGAATGTGCTATCTCTCACACCACTGACCCTGTGATACATGTCAAAGGTGATGAAAGGAAATGATTATTCATTCAAAAATATAGAAATCCACAGCTTGGTCATATCATGAGAGCTGTGAAATAAACAAATCAGAACTTGAATTCAGAAATATATGTGGGAAGTGTATAAAACAAGTCTAGTGGGATATAGAAAGTAATATTACATTGCCTAATTGATTGTTCATTTTACCATTACAGGCAAAGCAAGTACATTATTTAGGCGAGTACTGACAGGCTTCTAGTACAAAATTGTGTTATTGTTATTTTACTTTACATTGTGTAACTGTATGAAAATTGCCAGCATTACAATAATTGATTGTGTTGTTATTCTGAGAGTAAAATGTATACTTTTTATGCAAACGTTTTACTGACGTTCTTCAAAGACGTTAACTTCAGATAAAAGTTTAAATTATAAAAATATGAACCAAGGGAGAGATGAGTTGTCATAATCATTCAGAAAATGATATTGTCTGATAGCTTAAAGGTAATTCTGAAAATCTAACATAGGCTTATCTGCTGCCCTATATCTAAACATTTTTAATAGTTACTTAAAACAAAAACTTTAGTGTCAGTTTGCAAGCAAAGGGTTGCTTTATTTAAGTTATATGCAATCAGGCAAATCAAAAAAGTATTCATTTGCAACTTTGCATGTGCAACAGCTTTTCTGTTTATATTCTTCGGGTGCATCTTTGTTCACAGTACTTCCTAACCCATATATTTGTTTGTGCGAATAAGGCTACAGAAGTGCAATCTTGTCAATCACTGAAAAGCAGCTGTATATGTTCCTAACCAAGGACATTCTTCTACTAGAACAGTGGGAGAAGATCATTAGATCATAATAAAGACTATGAACTACAAAGAAGCCAAAAAAAAAAAACTGTAAATCATCACAAGAAATATACACATGCATTAAACTGAGTTTGAATCTGCTTTTTAATTTTTGCATTTGCAGACATTTTATTTTGGTAAATAAATACATTCTGATGAGCTTGCATAGTTTTTTCAGTAATACACACACACACACACACACACACACACACACACACACACACATATATGTATATATAAACACACACACACACACACACATACACACACACACACATATATATATATATATATATATATATATATATAAACACACACACACACACACACGCACACACACACATATATATATGTATATGATTTCTTTTATTATAGTTATTCCAGATGGTGCATTTATTGATTGGCTAACTCTCACATTTCATTCCTTTTTGCTGCAAAACATGAATGCAACATCACTACAATATAATAATCTAATCTTTTAATTTACTGTTTCTTTTCTTTCTGCTTACTATAGAGAGGACCATCTGAATTTTTGCCTGAACAAATGTATCATTTGTCAGAAGCTTAAAAATCTGTCATCATTAACTTGATTAATCAAATGCTTCTCTTTAAGATGGATTGATGCACAAAATACTCAGCCTGCTGCCACATAATGAACAGATTAATTTGCAGCATAAGACAACCAATTTAGTAGACAACTCCGCTCTTGCTTTATTTAGAAAGCCATCAATTAGTACATTTTCCTTGATGCACAATTTTGTCTTACTTAGCAATGAAAAGACAATTTACTCAAAAGTCCTTTTCTTTTCCTAAAGTATAAAACTGTTCAGCAACTTTGTGTTCTTTCTCATTATGAAGCACAACCTTAGCTACTCGGGAAATAGAAAACCAAAATTAATGATGGAATATGGCTTACAAAGGAATTATTTCTCTCAGGATATCACTAATTTCCTTTCTGTAATGTGATTATAATTCTGGTGGCAGGAGTCACAGTGAGAAAGTCCTGGAGAGAGACTCTTCCCCTCATTATCTTGGATAGAGATTAATATGGCCCAGAGATTTGATACAGAGTTTAGCCAGGGACAAAGTTACCAAACCACTTAATCAGATTTAAAAGATTAACATGATGGTGGCTATATTTTTTTATCTAACTTTATAGAATTTAATATAACTTATGAGAGCAATAAAGATCTAAAAAATAAAAGTGCATAAAAACCTGCAAAGAAGCCAATTTCATCTTTAATCTCCTTGCATGGCTAAAATGTTATTTAAAAGCGGTGCATTTGCAGGTTATATTTTATGTCTTTCCAACATTTCAGAAACTTATGCCTTACATTCTATATTCAATGTCTGATCATGCTCTTGACTTGGTTAAAATTATAGTTCATTTTGTAAAAGAAAGCAGTTTCTGTCATTTGCTATGCATTTGTACACATGGTGATATAATATGTTGTTTGGAAAAATATACCTTTTATTCTAATGTGTATCACCCACTAAACTGGCAGTACTCGAAGTCTGACTGGCATTATGCCAATTAATTCAGTTTGAAAATTCATCTTCTATTGCTCTAATTATCTGTTAATTTTTATATCCAATAAAAAAATTATGATTATCTGGCTAAAGCAAAATAATTCGCATTTTAATGGAGACCAACACTTGGTGAAGAGTTAATCGTTATTTAAGATACTTACATTCCTCTCTCTAAAGAAAAGGAAGGATGAGGGTTCAGTCTGTTTTTTGTTTGTTTATTATTTTAATCTGGGTACACTATTGCTGCGTGACATTATTTAACTTCTGCACATTTCTATTTCAAACCAAGACACAAAAGTTAGATTTTTGTAACCCTCCCATCAGTCTCCATCTTTATTTGTGCATGTACGCATGTGTGTTTATACTGGCCTAATGTACCACAAGCATACATGCGTGTGTTTATTTGTCATGTGTGTTTGTATATGTGTGCTGTTTGTCACACACACATGCACACACACACACACACACACACACACACACACACACACACACACACACACACAGGTGCACACACAACACGCACACACGCACATATGCGTGCACACACACGCGCACAGACACACACACACACACACACACACACACACACACACACACACACACACACACCACAAACACAGACAGATGCAAGTGTCATAATGGTAGTCACACCACACAAACTTACTTTCACTTGTATGCACACACACACACACACACACACACACACACACACACACACACACACACACACACACTTACATAATTAGATACTGAAGACTTTAAAAGGGAAGTAGAATGCAGACTATAAATGATTCCGCCTACACAGACATTCTAGATGTCCTTCATATTCATGTCAGTGTTCCAGAATATCTTTCCAGGTCAATGTGCAGTACTATTTTATACTTTCTAACAAGTCTGCCAGATTAATGAACTTCAATTCATTGTTTGGTCTTTTTCTTGTTAAAATTACATTACTTCTGAGCACAAGAGAGATGTGTATACATGATACAGTGCTGGTGAAAAAATAATCTACTAATCCTGTATATATTTTTATTACGGGAACAAAGGCAAAGTGGCTGTTTTATTTCCTCTTTTTTTGTTACATGTCTTACTATCCTTGTGCAATGACAATGTCTCTTTGCAACTGGACTCATTTATATCTTGCATTATTCCGCCCTTCCCTGTGTTTGCCCCTGCTTATTTTATGCCGTGCATTCTACATGCAAGTGTTATAATGCCTGAATCCTACAAACATCTTGTTATTTTGCTTTATAGGGAGTCTTCCTTTTAACCTTGGTATAATCTGCTCCCTTTGTATCTGAGCTTGTATTTCTAATATTTTCTATCAGAACCTAGTCATTAAATGATCTTCATATCATGAGATCATTGATGATGAACAAATCCAACAAATGTATACAGACACTGGAAACGCTCAATGAAGTAGAAACTTTTAATATTCTACAATATACACAAGGCTTTCAGGTATGGCTACCCTTCTTTAGTGTGATAACAAAAGACTATGTTAAGCATAATAACGTCTATATATAGTTAATTAATAAGATCACATGACACAGCCAAGAAAATGTTTAAAGAGCTAGCACACTCATCACAAGCAAAGATAAATGGATTCAAAACATGCAAACAAGTACATATAAATAAAAATGAAAAATAAAAACATATATAAAAAACATTTAAAATTCGCTGTGTCTATTTAAGGGGTAAAATAAATCATTTCAGAGCTTTATTGGAAAGGCTTACCCAAACTCTGCTACACTTTGCTGTGAGGGAAAGGTTGGTTTGCTTTTTATTTGCTGTATTTTGTATTAGTTTATTGCCTTTTTATATTCTGAGTGCTGTGATTTGTTTTCTTTACCTTGTGCTTTGCTTGTGTTCTGCTTTTAACTGCATATTAAAACTACAAAAGACCCCACAGCTGTGTCTCTTTTGAGTCAGGCAGAAATTTTCCCCACCCCCTCACCCTGTCACTGTTGTGTTCTTAAATACCACTGTCTTTCTAGTTGCCTGTCTCTTATGTTAATTTGACCATATATCTCATTTCCTCTCTGCTTTCACTGGCTTGTGTGAGTAAGCACTAAATTATCATTTTGTGAAATCACCCCCCCCCCCTCTTCAACCATTTAAATTTATTGGCCATTCTACTGTATTCCATAGTACCGGAATACAAAAGTGATCACCCCCTTTCAATCTATCTTGCTGTTTTAAAAATAGTAACTCTCCACTAAAACTTAACTTTTTAGACAGGTAAAACTTAAGTTACCTACTTTCACATCAAACTTCTCTAGTGCACACTGCAGTGTTTAGGATAAACCATATTTTCATCTTTCCTTTAAGCATCCCTGTGACTAGCACTTGCTCTAATACCTGCTGGGAAGCACTAGGAAGCCTTAAAGTGATAAGCACTCAACTCTCCTTATTAGTAAGGAGAAATTAATCATAGGCACTAAACAGCCTATAATTGCAAAGTACCTTGCTAAGGTAAGGGAAAACAGCTCCTGTACTTTAAAAAAAAAGCACCAAACCAGGCATGTCCAAGGGTCAGCTTCCATTGATTTCTCCTGTCCACCTGGTGAATCTGGGCATACTGGGGCAATGCAGCAATTGCCCCATGTACACAGACAACCCTCTCCTCCTACCACCCAACACTACAACCTGTGAGAGATGCACTTACATAGCCAAACTGGAAGCAACGGTTTCTCCACCCATGATTGTGCTAGACAGTCAAGAGGAGAAGGTTAACACCCACACTACACCTCAAGCAACACATAGCCCTTCTAAACTCACACCAACACCCAAACATAGCAACACTAAATCCACATATGCGGAGACCCTTAACTGTAACCTGCACAAGCAACAAGGACCTCCGAAGCTGAAACGCAAACAAACACCAATCACAACCAAAGTGTCACATAGCTCACAACACCAGTGTGCCACCCAGCAACAGCTCCTAAAGCAAGACAACGTACCTAACACTTTAGTCATAGGTGACTCTATAGTCAGCAACACTGATGTCCCACTCACCAGGCTGAACAAGGAGAAAATTACAGTGAGCTGCCTGTCGGGTGCCAGGATCCGCCACATAACTCATGCATTCAAGTCACTCCACAACAAGTACAAATATGACTTTATCATTGTCCATGTTGGAGTGAATGACTTGAAACGTACCTCCCTGGACTACATGAAAAGAGACATGGAAGAGCTCTCAGATCATGTGGCCCAGGCAGGTTTGACCCAAGCCCTGAGTAGCATCCTGCCTTCGCCCAGAATGATACCACAATATAAGGACAAAATGATTGACTTCAACAATTGCCTAAGCTTCTGGTGTTATTCAAAGGGGATCCAGTATCTGTCTGCTGGGACGACATGATTGACAGAACACGATGCTTTGCCAGAGATGGTCTGCACCTGTCGCCCCTGGGATTCAGGTTACTGGCAAAGGCTCTTGCCCCCCTTATAGTGCCTTTTTTAGGCAAAGTGCAAAGGACAAAACCACCACTGTAACAGGTACAAGCATGCAAAATCTGAATGTAATGCTACTCAGTGCTAGAAGTCTAAACCTCAAAATGCACTCTCTCGAAGCACTCCTAAAATGGAAAACATCGATATCTGTGCAGTAACTGAGACCTGGTTCAAGGCTCCAGAGAGCACCTCTCCAATACCAGGCTACAGCTCTTACCACACTTTTTGGCCACCAAACCAGGATTGAAACACTGAAGGTGGAGGAGTGTCCATATTCACCAAGGATATTCACACCACCAGGTTAGTTGCCCAACACAATGCGTCTGAAATTCTCCAGGTGCAACTAACACTAGGTAAGACTGCAATCCAAATTGTAGCTTGCTACAGATCCCCCACCATGCCCCAAGATTCTCACTACACCTTTCTAAACATACTGGAAAATATTAATACGCAACCAAACACCCTAATACTGGGTGATTTCAACTACTCTGCCATTAACTGGTAAAACTACTCGTGTACCAACACCTTTGCCCAACAGTTCTTGGAATTCATAAATTTCAAGGCCCCTGGATCAACTAATCCACAGTCCCACCAGGGGCTCTAATATCCTAGACCTGGTCATTACCAGCATGGGAAATCGATGCTCCACACCTATGGTCACCCCCTCGTTGGTCAGGTCAGACCATAAGCTAATCACCCTTAACATCCACATCCCACCCCCACCCCCAGTAAGGAAACCTCCATAAAACACTTCTCCAAAGCCAACTTCATGCTACTCAAGTCAGAAGTTACAAACTTCATGACACTCATGCAGATGGCATCTGAAAGTTTGACTGCTGAGTCCTACACTAAGGCACTGTAGGAACACATCCACTCATGCATGAATCATGCCATCCCAAATAGAACCAAGATGCTCGCCTCCAAAAAAAAAAAAGAAGCCAATCTGGTGGTCCCTTGCCATAAACAAACTTTACAACAAAAGGAAGAAACTGCTGCAGAAAAGAGGAAAATCCCAGGATGCAAAAAACTCCCTTACCAGCCTCAGTAAGAAGCTGAGATCCCTCATAAAATACTCCAAAGCTAGTTACGAAAATAAAATTGCCAGAGATTCCAAAGACAACCACAAGGCATTCTATAACTATGTCAAGAATCTCAATGGCAATGCTCAGATCTGCTCTGAGCTACAACAGAATGGCATTAAATATACTGATTCCAAGGATATTGCCAATATCCTGGCAGATCGATTCAGTGCCAACTTCAACCCCCTCTCACCCCCTAAATGGCCCATCTCAATACCGGAAGATTGCCAAATTCTGGTAATAGCCACACAGGTAAAAAACACACTCTCCAAAGCTAAGAATATAGCATCTGTGGGACCAGATGACATCCTGGGCTATGTACTACATGAGCTACAAAATGAACTGGCACCTCACCTAAGTGTCATGTTTAATCATACCCTCACCTCAGGCTTCATGCTCACTGAGTGGCGCACAGCTGCAGTTATCCCCTCCACAAGGGGAGGATCCACCTTGGATCATGAGAACTGCTGCCACATCAATCTGACAAGACTGATCTGCAAGACCATGGAATGTATTGTCATGGAACATATAAACAAAGACATCGGCAACCCTAAAACACTGAACCCCACCCAGTTTGTGTTTGTGAAGGGCCGATCGTGTCTCCTGAACCTGATTGACTTCTTCGAATCAGTCTCCAGAACCATGTACGAGGGTAAGGCAGTCCACGCAGCCTATCTGGACCTTGCCAAGGCCTTTGACACCACCCCCCATTCTGGAATCATAGATAAACTTGCTAAGCTGGGCATTAATCCCTACGTCACTCAATGGGTTGCCAACTGGCTTATTGACATAACTCACACTGTAAAAGTAGCTGACTCCAAATCCAGCTCCAGACAAGTGACAAGTGGAGTACCTCAGGGTTCAGTCCTGGGACCTCTCTTGTTTGGCATCTACATCTCCGAAGTACAGGCCAACACTAAGGGACTCTGGCTAACAAAGTTCACAGATGACTGCAAACTGGGAGCCATTATTGAATCCTCAGATTATGTTGATACTCTACAAAAGGGCCTTACAGAAACAGATGCTTGGTGCCAGAGCCATGGGCTCAAGCTCAATGCCAAGAAATGTATAGTTATCCCCTTTGGGAAAAAAACATGTACCCATGAATTACCACATAGGTGGCAGTACACTAAACACCGAAAGTGTGATAAGAGACTTAGGGATACAGATGGACAGTGGTTTCACCTTCAATAACCGCATCGCCACAACAGTCAGGAAATCCTTCTATGTGGAACACCTCATCACTAAGGGCTTTTCATCCAGAAAAAAGGAGGTCATTGTTCCACTGTACTCATCCCTCATTAGACCCATTGTAGATTACAACACCCCATTTGGTATGTACCTCTCAAGACGTCTGCAACAACTGGAAAGGCCGCAGAAATACCTCACTAAAAGAATCACAGGCCTAAAGCAGATGTGCTATGCTGACCACCTTAAAAAACTCCAGCTATACTCTGTCGCATATCGTCTACTCTGAGGCGATCTCTGCTTAACATACAAGGCCATGTCAAACCCAGAGCTGTTGGACACTCTACACTTAAAGAAATCCCAATCCCTCAGAGCCACACGCTCCAGGGATCTAAATCTTGTCATCACAATAAACAAAACATGCAAAAGGGATAGGTTCCTGACCCAGAGACTCCCTAGACTCTGGAATAGACTGCCCATACATGTCAAGCAGAGCACCTCTTTGGCCCTCTTCAAAAGAAACCTTGATGACTGAATGGGAGAAAGGAAATTCACCCCAGGGATCACGTCAGTCGCCCTGCTAGACAGGGGTCCAGGGAAGTAAATAGTGTGGGAAGAAATAGCCAGGGAATTGTTATGGCTAGGCTTGTATAGGCCCTAGGGCTGATAGCCTAGTACCAACATATGAACCTATACACGCAAGGAAATGCATGTGAAAAATATGGTTAAACTGCATATAAAATACTAATAGACCACTAGCATAAAATATCCTGTTTCCTTTTCAATATAGGTTTTATACTAACTTTTGCATTAATTCCTGGTTCAGAGTCAGCTATGGATGATGAACACCCAATACTATATTATTGCTCTTTTTTTTCATTGAAGTAGCTGAAATGGCCACTTGCTGTTGCACTTCATGTCTTTGAGCGGGGCAATCCTGAGTTTATGCTTCCTGCATTCACCCCAGGAATCTTAGTACGTTAATGGACAATGTATGTGTCAGGGAACTGGCCCCATCAAACCAGAATTTAACAGAACTGCAATTCCACATTATAGAAAATTGCTTTAAACCTGAATATATTTGTAATCCATCTGCATTTCTGTTTTTTTTTGTTTGTTTTGTTTTATTTTTTGTTTTTTTTGTGAACTGCTTGATTTACTTTCCTACTGCAACTACATAGAGATGCCATTCTCATTTATTGCTCTTAGACTTTAACTAGCTGATTAATTTTTATGTATATTTTCAGTCTTTCTGAAATAAGTAATTTATTCCACTTGTAAGTATTTTGATATTTTAAAAATGCATCAAATTATCCTGAATCAGTCTGCATAGTCAAGATGGAATAAACTGATAAAGATTTTACACACATTCTGTGTTAATATCTTCAGATTCTGAGTTTCCATAGTCTCATCTAAGGCATTTAAGGATTTGTAACAGTATTCCCAGTTTCACCACAAATTTATTCTTGACTAATGGCTTCCATGCTATGTCATTTCATGATGTTACCATTTTTGCTCTTTGTCTTTGATTTAGAAATCTTAGAGCCCTACTATCCTATTATGTTGCTATTTTGTCTCTTTTCATATCCCTGCTGCATAAATTTTGATGCATTTAATTTGTGGCATACTTTACCTATCTTTAATCTGAGAACACATTACATGTTTAGCTGAACTGAGTTTGCAGTGACAGAAGGCACAGTACAAACAAATAGATCTTCGGTGAACGTGGAACAACCATCTTTTACTTACTACTACTTATGTTTCATGTTTTTAAAGAACTGTGAGCTTAAGGGCCCCCTTAGTATTTTACATTTTCTCAGGACTACATAAACTGTATACACAATCAACACTTTATGTCTAACAGTCTCACATCGAATTGGGTCATTCATGTAGACTGACTAAAATATAAATTGCAGGGATCTTCTGCACAGTAAAATCAACTGGCATTTCTTTGTCCGCTCCACATACTTCTCAGCCTACATTGTCTGCAAGTTCTCTTATAACGTAAGTCATTGACCACTTCTTTATTTGTTTGGTGTACATTTTTACACATGTGGCTGTGACTACACAAGAGCAACAAAAGTGTAATAGTGATGTAAATGGAATTGCAGAGCAGAAACATCAGCAAGACAGCTCAGTTCCTGTGTATTGTAGCGCATGAAATAAATTAACATGCACCAACAAGATGCATCTGTGTAACAGAAGGAACATCACACAGGACAACTTATACAAGACATTGTATAATATGGTGCAGAGTAATGCAAGTGCCAGCATAAGAAAATAATAGTATTCAGTGAATCAACTGGTCTACACATGTGTGGCATAACTAAATATTAGCTGTGCTTAATAGCAGCACATATACAATTTAGTTTACTCCAATTTACAAATACCTAGAGATCAGAGTATATCACCCTTATCTCTGTTCAGCTGTGCTGCAACCTTCCCAGAGCACCAAAGTAACATAAGACCTGCAGTTTTCTGTTCTACATCATGTGGAGTTTGCATGCTGTGGTCATCAACAGAAACTTGTTGAGTCCTGACTATAGGATAACCGGTCCCTGTGACCATTGCTCTCATCACTAGAAGTACCATACTGCAATGTAATTTTATATATATATATATATTTTTTTTTAATTTTTTATGTTGGCAGTAGATGCGCATCTTAGTAGTCTGTTGCCTCACACTAATTTACTATTACTTAGTGGATTTTAAGCTGTAGGTTTAAAAGGAAAACCTTGAGACAGAAACATAGAATTAAGTAGTATGCTTTGTCTAATGCATATGTTCTAGTGCATTGACCTTAAAGAACAAAAATATTCCATTTCCTGTGGAAGTATTGGAGAAGAGGGGATGGAAATCCATTCAACAATACTACTTATTCTAAGAATGTGACCATGTAGGATAATGGCATACTATTAAGTTTTCATGAAAAAATATGTATGTGTTAGTCAATTGCTAGGTATGCATCCTCTTCCTAGCAACCTCGAAGAACACATACATACATAAATAAACAAATAAGTCACCTAGAATATGTTCATAAATAAACAAATAAACTAGTCACCTAGAATCCATTCATAAATCAACAAATAAACAAGTCACCTAGAATAAGTACATAGATAAACAAGTCACTAATAGCTCTGTAATTATGGTAAATAAAACTTTTATTTGAAAAGGGTTGTAGTTGCTGATGACCATATGGTTGTCTTGCTTATTAAGACAGTAATATTTGCACATAAGTTAGAGATCTCCCTCTCCACTAATTCATTCCCACACAGAATTTGCACCAAGTGGGACTTTTATTAATGAACAGCTTGGTGTATCAGTGCTTTAAGGCATAAAAGACATTGGAGATTTTTTTTCTCCCTTGCATTGTTCCATTTATTACAAAAAATGTTGCCTCATTTTGCACTCATTCTGATGATGATGATGATGATGATGATGCAACATTCTGAAAATACTGAAGTTCTGTTTTGAGAGCTAAATTCTTATCATCATAAAATTGCTAGTCAGCCATGCAATGTTCCTGAGTGATAAAAGGCATGGCAATTCTGCATTTTACTGGCAGGCTTGGACATTGTAATATGACGTCTCTTGGCAGATGCTCTTTCTTGAATTAGTACACTTTGCAGAGCAGTACATTTGCACTCTGACTAAAATGACACAATTTCTTTGTTGCAGTTTTGCTTATATTTCCTTTGAAATTATTTTGGGATGTATTAAATAACATTCAACTTATTTCCAAGTCTGTACATTCCAAAGTACATTTAATGTGTAATAAGATCAGTTCATGGAACATCAGGATTCTATAAATATTCATTTGGCGTAAATATTATTTATTTATTTATTTATTTACATTTGATAACTGGCTAGTGTCTGGCTAGGTGAGAAGCCCTTTTTCAGCAGAGACCCGGAGAGAAAAGCTTCCAAGTGAAGTTTCAATAGTAAATTAGCATTACATAAAGTACCTTATTATTTAGAGTCCGACTGGATATTAGTCCATTTTCAGTGGAGGCCCGGGAAGAAAAGCTCCAAGAGATACAATTTTATAGTTAACAGACAATGGAGATAGTACATTAAATGCTAGTAATAGGTAGGGTACACAAATGTTAGCATAAGACAATCATATGGTAATTATTATGAGACATAGTAGAGCAAAATGGAAGGGAGTACAATGGACAACATTCATGAGATACATTTCTTTCCCCTCTAGGGAAGCTGAAAGTACAATTCATGCAACAGTTTAAATATAAGGCATTACTACTTGTTTTGTATACATGATAGGTCTGTAGCTAAGCTAGCCAGGGGTGAGACAGGAGCATAGTCTGTTATTCATGAAGTGAGTTTTAAGTAGTTTTTTGAATTGGGTTGAGGAGTTGTTGCCTGTTATATGAACAGGAAGGGAGTTCCAGATTTTAGAAATATACTGGCAGTAGACATATTTTCCTGCCTCATTGTTAAATTTGGCAATTTTAAGGAGGTTTTGTGTGCTAGATCTTAGGGTTCTGGGGGTGGTGTAGGGTTGAAGTGGTTGTTGTAGAGCTGGAGTGTTGTCTGAGTGATGTAATAATTTGTGTGCAAGTGTTAGTTGATTGAATTGAAGTATTAGTGGGAGTTCTAACCAACTGAGTGTTTTGAGGCATTCACAGTGATGTGTTCTAAAGGATGAACCTGTAGCAAATCTAGCTATCTTGTTATAGCAGCTGTCGAGTTTGTTTAGGTCAGTTTTGCGGAGATTAGTAAGAACAGGAGAGGCATAGAGTAAGGTGGATAAGAAGTGTGTCCTGGCTATTGTTATTTTGGAGTGGTTGGAGAGAAATTGTTTGTTTCAATAGAGTGTGCCAAGTTTTTTATGAACTTTTTTTTTTGGTTAGAGAAATGTGTAGGTCAAATCTAAGGTGATAGTCAATTTCCATGCCTAGCAGTTTGGTATGTTTGGTAGGGGTAATGGTGGTATTGTTATTTGAGGAGATTTTGAAGCTATCTGAGGGGGGTATAGATCTGTGGGAGCTCAAGAGGAGTAGTTTTATTTTAGCTGGATTAAGAATGAGGTTTTGATTGGTGATCCAAGTTTCAGCTAGGGAAAGCATTCTTGTGTTTGGGAGAGGAGGATGTCTAGTGACTTGGCTGTGCATATTATGGTGGTATCATTAGCATATTGCACTATTGATTGTTGGCTAGGAGTTGATTTGTAAATAGAGTGAAGAGCAATGGACCCAAGATGGAGCCTTGGGGAACTCCTAGGAAGACAGGCAATAAGGGGGAGATTTGGTTTTGCCATATTACAGCTTGCTGCCTGCCATCTAGATAGCTCTTACACCAAGAAATAGCAGAGGTACTAAGGTTTAGGGTGGATAGTGAGTGAAGGAGCTTTGCATGGTTGACCATGCCAAAAGCTTTGGATAAATCTAAGAATGTAGCCGATATGAGCAGTCCGTTGTTTCTGTGATTATTGATGGTATTAGTAAATGAGGTAAGTGCAGTGGAGGTGCTGTGGAAGGGTCTAAAGCTGTGCTGCTGTGTTGATAGTAGTTTGTTTTCTATGAGGTACTTCATCAATTGCATATATACAACTCTCTCAAGAAGTTTTGATAAGAAGGGTAGTATTGCTATAGGGCGATAGTTATTAAGTTTAAGAGAGCTACCACCTTTGTGCAGTGGAATTATACGAGATATTTTCCATAGCTGGTGTACTTTACACTCGGAGATGGATCTGTTTATTAGGATGGAGACAGGGTAGGCTATAGCTTTTGCAGCTAGTTGAAGGTATTCAGTTGGTAGTTTATCAGTGGCTAAGGTGGTTGTTTTGAGTTTTATTAGTAGATTTAGTATGGTCTTGGTGGGTACTGGGTTGAAGCTGAAGTTGAGGCCATTGATTAATATTTCTGGTGGAGAGGGGGTTATTGTTGAAGTGGGGTTGCTGGAGCTAGGTTGGTTATTTGCAAGGGCTTGGATCGTTTCTATAAAGAATTTGTTGAACTGTGTGGGATATTGTCATGGTTATTTGATGTTTTTGGAGTGGGGGTGGATGCTTTCCCTGGTTGTAATACAGAGTTGATTGCTGCCCAGAACTTTTTTTTGGGTTGTTTATATGTTTATTCTGTATAAAATAAGGACTGTAGTACAATAGACTTATTAGCAATACAAAAGTATAGCAAAGTTGAAAAACGGTACACAGTAAAAGAGATCAAAAAATGTAAAAACACAACAACATATTGAATAATAATCAGAGACAGTAAATAAAAAGACATTGCAAATATACTAAAATCAATATCTCAAGTCATATTCACATTCATAGTATTTTACAAAACTTTTTTTTTTTGTCAAAAGAGCAATGTTGCTAAGAATTGAGAGTGGAGCATAATCTTAGAGTACAGATGGATGAGCAGAGCGGGACAGAAGAGGCGCAGGAGCATAGCCAGTGATTTGAGAAATAGTCTGTCAGCAGCTATTTGAATTTTTGTGTGGCAGAGGTGGACAAAATGTGCTAAGGGAGAGAGTTTCAGGTTTTGGCTATATTATGAGAATATAATGAGTCCCCATAAGAGTTGTGGGTTATGTTAACCTTGAGCAGTGTTTTATCTCTTGACCTCAGTGAGGTAAAGTTAGAATAAGGCTGAACTAGGTCAGATAGGGCTGGACAGTAGTCATGCTTATACACAACAAAGTGTGCTACTATTAACTGGTTGCAGGTGAGTAAATTAGGGAGTTCGATCCAGTTGAGTTGATGTAGGCAGTACAGTGATGGGATCTATGGGGGAGGTTTGCAGCAAATGTAGCTATTTTATTATAGTAGGATTCAAAGTTATTTGAGTCTGATTTCCGGAGGTTTGTAAAGACTTGTGAGCAGTAGAGAAGGGTGGATAGGAGATGAGTCCTAGCTGTAGTTATTCTAGCATGAGTGGTTAGAAATGGTTTGGCTTTGCACAGTGCACCAAGTTTTTATTAACTTTTTTGATTTTTAGAGCAATATGTCTGTCAAATTTTAAGCTGCTGTCTAGGGAAACACCGAGGAGTTTAGTGTGTTCAATGGGTTCTATAATAGTACCGTTGGAGGCAAAGATAGCTAGATGTGTTGGGATGCTATTTTTGGAGGAATTAGGGAATATCATAAGTTTGGTTTTGTTTGGGTTTAAAATGAGTTGGTGATCTGATAGGAACTTTTCGATGTTATGGAGGGCAGCCTGAGTTTTTTCTTGGAGTTCGTTTAAGGTGGGGGCAGAGCAGATAAGGGAAGCATCATCTGCATATTAAATGATGGAGGTAAGTGTAGTTGCAGTGTGAAGATCATTTGTAAAAATGATAAAGAGGAGTGGGCCCAGGATAGATCCTTGTGGAACTCTAACATTAATGGGTAATAGGGATGACAGCTTATTTTCCCATAGAGTGGCTTGTTTATGGTTAGAGAGATAACTGTGAAACCAGCATAAGCTTTCAGGGCTGAAATAAAGAGTGGCTAGTTTGTTGAGGAGAATTTGATGGGATACTGTGTCAAATGCTTTTGACATATCAAGGAAGGTAGCAGAGACAAGGTGGTGTTTGTTTTTGAGTTGATTTACAGTATTGGAAAAACCTATGAGTGCAGTGTTAGTACTATGCTTTGGGTGAAAGCCATGTTGAGTGTTGGATAATAGGTTATTTTGAAAGAGGTAGTCTAGTATCTGTTTATGTAAACATTCTTCTAAGATTTTGGTAAATGGGGACTATGGGTCTATAGTTGGAAAGGTCAGTAGAGGGCCTTCCTTTGTGGAGGGGTATTATGTGGGATATTTTCCAAAGAGGAGGAAAATACTGTTCAGAGATGGAGCAGTTAATAAGACTAGATACAGGTTAGGCTATGTTATTTAATATATATGTATATTATTATTATTATTATTATATTTACAATTTACAGATGTGCAATGCCACATTCTTAGCACAACAGTTAAATGATCCTGTTTTTCCATGAGACTCATAAAGACCTACCCTAAGAAGAACAGAATTACTGTGGTATGCTGTCAATTTACAAAACAGCATTTGAATTGTTTCAGTAACAAATGTTTTAAGGGAACAATTATGGAATTATACTTAAAACAGACTAATGATAAAACAATATCCACTGAATTCATATATAATAATGACATGAAATAAACAATACTGAGTTTTACAGCATTGCAAGCAAGTAAGTTGACCATAGTCTCTGGAATTCACAAAATTCCACCCTCATGCTAATTGCCCAGCATGGACTGGTGAGTTAGTCTGATGGAGAGAAATTCTAATTCAGAGATATGGTGTACACACACACACACACACACACACACACACAAACACACACACATATTTCCAACTTAAAAAATAAGTACATTACAGTGTAGTACTGTTAGTGATGAGTCCCAGGGACTGGTCATCCTATAGTCAATTGAAAAGAAACACAGACATACACACACACATTCACAAATTTAAGCAACTGTGTGCATACATACACTCCCAAACATTCAGACACCCATGCACATACAGACATAATCCCAGACATTAATATACACACACAGACACACAAACACACTCACACACGCACTCGCACAAGCATGCATGCACACACACACACACACACACACACACACACACACACACACGCACACACACACACACACACACACACACACACACACACACACACACACATGCACATATACACACATGCACATACAGCGGAAGACAAAAAGTACATTCATGCAGCCTCATTCTTGCCCCTAAAGACATGCACAAAGACATACACATACATAAACACTGATATGTCCCCTAACCCCACAGCTTTGTTAGACTTACCTGTACTGTCAATACTTTTTCTGAATCATAAATATACCTTATACGAGTGTACACGTTAGTGCAAAATGACAATTATTGAAAATTGTTGTATGCGAAGCACTTGAAGCCTTGGGTGTAAAAGAAACCCTAAAGAGACAGTAATAACTGTGTTTTAAAATCACAATTGCAATAAATGAAAATCCCACAAAAGCCATCTATATCTCTTGGCATCCTATTTAGTTTTCATATGTTATCAAAATATTAAACAGCTGTATATGATAATGTCATACCTGCATAGAAAAAAAGGGAACAGTGTAAAAGCCCTGTAAGTCATATTATTGTGTTGATTATTTCTCCTCATGCAACCTGTAAACAATTTTCTGCTACTAATATTTACTGAAGCAAATTAAAATATGAGTAGATTGCAAATTATCATGCAAATTGAGTTACTTACAGCATGACCAAAACAAGAGTTTCTGTCAGTTCACAATCCTTTTGTACATAGGTTCATTTGTTCATAGGTAGAATCTGAAGAGGCCTAGCCTTATATTTCCATGGTAGGTTTTTACACCTTACATTTTACATATGAAAAACTCAGAGATGAGCCAAAATATATTCACATATTGATGAATTCCAAAACTCGGGAGAATGTGTTTTTGTTTGTGTCCTCTTACTTGAGCAAGGAATTGTTATAGTGATCTAAATGTTTTGTTGAAAACGGACTAGAATCATAGATATCTCAACATACTTGTAATCTATCTTCTTTATGACATTCTGAACACATTGCAAACTCCTTTGCCATCATCACTTCTGGTTGTTACATATGTTTCAGTCTTCTGATTCTCAACAAATTAACTCATACAAGACCTTGGTGAGTGCCAAAGAAAAGGAATGTATGCAAATGTCAGAAGAAAAACAAGGTATACCTTTCTTTTCTTCATCTTTCCTTCCTTACATTAAGAATGGAGGAGTTTGTCCTTGCACCTTTCTGCTCATGTCTACTTTCTCTAATGAGTCAATGATGTCTCACCTTTGTGCAGCTCCTCACCTGTCTCAGTGCATTCCTATTCTGTTGTAGTTCCACAAAATCTAACTTTCCAGTTGTCAATTGATATATTTTCCATATAGTCCTCATAAACTGTGATTTTGTTTGATAATAATGGTATTTTATTATCATCAGCCTGTTCTTTATAATGATGGGTCACCAGCCCACTGTACTATACCCTATTTTCTAATTTATGTCCCCAACCATCCTGAAATAGCCATTTATAATTGCTTACTTTGTTCCCTTTAATAATGCCAATAGCATGGGGATTACCTTGACAAGCGTGATTTTGTGGTCTGGTCATGCTCTTTCTCTGTGCGGGAGGAAAATGCTAACCTCAGTACTCCATTCTCAGCTTCTCAGACAGTAAACGGAAATGGCTTTGCTCTTCTACGTGTGAAACCACATTGCTGGCGATTGTCTTAACCCATTCTCACTCAACCCATAGCCTGCCCAAATTTTTACACAAGCCTGTGATTTTTTTCAAGTGATATCACTGAGGTCCCCTACAATCCTATGCCCAAGCTTTACACATTTTTTTTCCTTTTTTTAATTTGCATTTTAGACTGGTCATGAAGACATAAATTGTAATTCATACCAAAGCATTATATAAATAGTGAAACAGTTAAAATGTAACATAGAATGAATGATGCAACATTGAAGTAGTGATCATACTCCAACCCTTTCCTGCCAAAACATAAACTGACAAAAAATATTTCCTTAACAAATTGTTAATTATACTACAAACACAATGGAATTAGGGCTGTCTAATAAACAATCAGAAATAACTAGTTCCTACTAAGAACATATAAAAGAGACAATACAGAAGTTTTTCAAATTCCAGTGATTTGTAGAAAAGTGTTCGCCAAATAGCTACTAGAACAAGTTCAGCTTCTGGTGTGGGTCGAGTCCATCTTAAAAGAATTATTTTTGGTAACAACAGCAGTTAAATAAAAACAAATTCTAAGCTGTTTTCTATGTGTAAGCCAAAATATCTATCATTCATATAAGAATGGTATATTGAAACCAAACATTGTTTTAATGTCAGACATTTTTAACTACCAGTTATTAATCTTTGAGCATAAGCACTATATGACAATCCAAGTGCTAATGTCCTGGCATCCATGCCAATAGGTTCATATTGTTAAGCTAGCCAGCCCATACCTGAAGGAATACAATGCATTCTATAACATATTTTCCACTGTATGACCTCTATTCCTATAAGAAGCTATGATATCTTTGTATAATTGCCTGATTTGTAACATCTTGCAAAGCATCCATATTCCACAAATGTGCTATTTTACTAAGGTATGTTCAACATGTAGGCCTAAGAATACCAGAAATATTAGCTGAATGCTTTTAACCAGCAATATTTCTACTGATTCACTTTTAGTATTTGAAAAAACTGTAGGGATAATTTTATTCTAGACTTTAATATGATCAAAACAATATCAACAAGTTTTTAAATAATTTATTATCAAATCTTCTTATAAAATAAAATTAATTTGATAATAATAATCCTGGACTAGTTTCCCTTACACTTTCATTCAGCTGTATGGGTATTCAAGAAGAAAGGGGGAACATATACCAAAGAAAAACTATTTGCATTAACTGATGAAAATTATTTTAAGTAAGATTTCAAAATCAATAATAATATGGCATGTGAATCTACCACCATGAAGTACATAATGCAAGTATATTCAAGTATCTGATGTGATCTACTAAAACTGGTCACTTATAACAGTATATCATGTTCTGCTCTGCATAATGTATTCAGATTTGTTCCAAATCCAACAACTCATGATCTAGTATCTTAGATACACTTTTTTGAATATGCTAATACTTCATCTCAGAGAACCCTAACTTGTTCACCCCAAAACAATAAAAATTCTACCAGAATTTCTTAGTTTGAAATGCTCAAATGTTGACATCTATTTGGTCAACACTATTTGGTTGATAGAAAGAGATAACTGACGTGTGTAAAATTGACAATCACTTTGTAAGAAAATATGCTCTTTCCCTTGGGATTGCATGATCTCGGATTTGTAGATATAATTAGGAGGGGGTGTAGGGGGTGCAGGGGCACTTGGCTCCATACTTAACCACTTAATTTTTGTTTTACCTGCTCTGAAGTTAATCCTCCCAGAATGTGCACTAGCTGTTGAGTTGCTATTTTTCAATGGTTTTACATCAAAGTTATGGACATCGATGTTTCATCATTTCAGTGTAGAGTACTACACCCATATATATAAATAGATTTATATATTTTTATACATATAAGTGTATATGCATTTTATACACACACACACACACACACACACACACACACACACACACACACACACACACACACACACACACATGCACATACAGAGGAAGACAAAAAAATACATTCATGCAGCCACATTCTTGCCCATAAAGACATGCACAAAGACATACACATACATAAACACTGATAAGTCCCCTAACCCCACAGCTTTGTTAGACTTACCTGTACTGTAAATACTTTTTCTGAATCATAAATATACCTTATACGAGTGTACACGTTAGTGAAAAATGATAAGTATTGAAAATTGTTGTATGCGAAGCAATTGAAGCCTTGGGTGTAAAAGAAACCCTAAAGAGACAGTAATAACTGTGTTTTAAAATCACAATTGCAATAAATGAAAATCCCACAAAAGCCATCTATATCTCTTGGCATCCTATTTAGTTTTCATATGTTATCAAAATATTAAACAGCTGCATATGATAATGTCATATCTGCGTAGAAAAAAGGGGAACAGTGTAAAAGCCCTGTAAGTCATATTATTGTGTTGGTTATTTCTTCTCATGCAACCTGTAAACAATTTTCTGCTACTAATATTTACTGAAGCAAATTAAAATATGAGCAGATTGCAAATTATCATGCAAATTGAGTTACTTACAGCATGACCAAAACAAGAGTTTCTGTCAGTTCACAATCCTTATGTACATAGGTTTGTTTGTTCATAGGTAGAATCTGAAGAGGCCTAGCCTTACATTTCCATGGTAGGTTTTTACACCTTACATTTTACATATGAAAAACCCAGAGATGAGCCAAAATATATTCACATACTGATGAATTCCAAAACTCGGGAGAATGTGTTTTTGTTTGTGTCCTCTTACTTGAGCAAGGAATTGTTATAGAGCTCTAAATGTTTTGTTGAAAACAGACTAGAATGATAGATACCTCAACATGCTTGTAATCTATCTTCTTTATGACATTCTGAACACATTGTAAACTCCTTTGCCATCATCACTTCTGGTTGTTACATATGTTTCAGTCTTCTGATTCTCAACAAATTAACTCATACAAGACCTTGGTGAGTGCCAAAGAAAAGGAATGTATGCAAATGTCAGAAGAAAAACAAGGTATACCTTTCTTTTCTTCATCTTTCCTTCCTTACTTTAAGAATGGAGGAGTTTGTCCTTGCACCTTCCTACTCACGTCTGCTTTCTCTAATGAATCGATGTCTCACCTTTGTGCAGCTCTTCACCTGTCTCAGTGCCTTCCTATTCTGTTGTAGTTCCTCAAAATCTAACTTTCCAGTTGTCAATTGATATATTTTCCATATAGTCCTCATAAACTGTGATTTTGTTTGATAGTAATGGTATTTTATTTTCGTCAGCCTGTTCTTTATAATGATGGGTCACCAGCCCACTGTACTATACCCTATTTTCTAATTTATGTCCCCCAACCATCCGAAATAGCCATTGAACATTGTTTTCTTTGTTCCCTTTAATAATGCCAAGAGCATGGGGATTACCTTGACAAGCGTGATTTTGTGGTCTGATCATGTTCTTTCTCTGTGCAGGAGGAAAATGCTAACCTCAGTACTCCATTCTCAGCTTTTCAGACAGTAAACTGAAATGGCTTTGCTCTTCTACGTGTGAAACCACATTGCTGGCAATTGTCTTAACCCTTTCTCACTCACCCCATAGCCTGCCCAAATTTTTGCTCAAGCCTGTAATTTTTTTCAAGTGATATTACTGAGGTCCCCTACAATCCTATGCCCAAGCTTTACACATTTTTTTCCCTTTTTTACTTTGCATTTTAGACTGCAGTCATGAAGACATAAATGGTAATTCATACCAAACCATTATATAAATAGTGAAATAGTTAAAATGTAACATAGAAAGAATGATGCAACACTGAAGTAGTGATCATACTCCAACCCTTTCCTGCCAAAACATAAAGTGAGAAAAAATATTTCCTTAACAAATTGTTAATTATACTACAAACACAATGGAATTAGGGCTGTCTAATAAACAATCAGAAATAACTAGTTCCTACTAAGAACATATAAAAGAGACAATACAGAAGTTTTTCAAATTCCAGTGATTTGTAGAAAAGTGTTCGCCAAATAGCTATTAGAACAAGTTCAGCTTCTGGTGTGGGTCGAGTCCATCTTAAAATAATTATTTTTGGTAACAACAGCAGTTAAATAAAAACAAATTCTAAGCTGTTTTCTATGTGTCAGCCAAAATATCTATCATTCATATAAGAATGGTATATTGAAACCAAACATTGTTTTAATGTCAGACATTTTTAACTACCAGTTATTAATCTTTGAGCATAAGCACTATATGACAATCCAAGTGCTAATGTCCTGGCATCCATGCCAACAGGTTCATATTGTTAAGCTAGCCAGCCCATACCTGAAGGAATACAATGCATTCTATAACATATTTTCCACTGTATGAGCTCTGTTCCTATAAGAAGCTATGATATCTTTGTATAATTGCCTGATTTGTAACATCTTGACAAAGCATCCATATTCCACAAATGTGCTATTTTACTAAGGTATGTTCAACATGTAGGCCTAAGAATACCAGAAATATTAGCTGAACTCTTTTAGCCAGCAATATTTCTACTGATTCACTTTTAGTATTTGAAAAGACTGTAAGGATAATTTTATTCTAGACTTTAATATGATCAAAACAATATCAACAAGTTTTTTAAATAATTTATTATCAAATCTTATAAAATAAAATTATTTTGATAATAATAATCCTGGACTAGTTTCCGTTAAACTTTCATTCAGCTGTATGGGTATTCAAGAAGAAAGGGGGAACATATACCAAAGAAAAACTATTTGCATTAAAAGATGAAAATTATTTTAAGTAAGATTTGAAAATCAATAATAATATGGCATTTGAATCTACCACCATGAAGTACATAATGCAAGTATATTCAAGTATCTGATGTGATCTACTAAAACTGGTTACTTATAACAGTATATCATGTTCTGCTCTGCATAATGTATTCAGATTTGTTCCAAATCCAATATACTACCATAATTTCTTAGTTTGAAATGCTCAAATGTTGACATCTATTCGGTCAACACCATTTGGTTGATAGAAAGAGATAACTGACGTGTGTAAGATTGACAATCACTGAGTAAGAAAATATGCTCTTTGCCTTGGGATTGCATGATCTCGGATTTGTAGATATAATTATCAGGGGGTGTAGGGGGTGCAGGGGCACTTGGCTCCATACTTAACCACTTAGTTTTTATTTTACCTGTTCTGAAGTTAATCCTCCCAGAATGTGCACTAGCTGTTGGTTTTACTTCAATGTTATGGGCATCGATATTTCATCATTTCAGTGTAGAGTACTACACCCATATATATATAAATAGATTTATAAATTTTTATACATATATGTGTATATGCATGTTATACACACACACACACACACACACACACACACACACACACACATACATATGTATTTGTATATATATTTATAGTAGCTGTTTTTGAACGATCACTTACTCAACCATTAAATTACATTGAAGCTTGTTCCATCAAACCAACAGGACAGGCTTCAACTTGGGTTCTGCAGTGAGGATAAGGCTTTATTTCCCTGTCAAACCTAATACATAATCACCAGAATATATTTAACAAGAGTATTACAGTGCGAACAAGTTATGCTCTCCATGTAGACTGCATTGACAAAACAAACATGAAATTAAATAGGCTTAACCATTTGCCAGTCAATGAAGTAACAATGTGGTAGCACACACTGAAATAATATATGTGTGTGTGTGTGTGTGTGTGTGTGTGCGTGTGTGTGTGTGTGTGTGTGTGTGTGTGTGTGTGTGTGTGTGTGTGTGTGTGTGTGTGTCTACTGAAAGCAGCAGTAGCTTAGCTAGGGTGAGATAAAGAGGACAACTGCCATGGACACAAAGTGTTAGGGGATGCAATTAGCCATCTGATACATCCTCATTGTTCTTTAAATGCATACTTTTAAAAGCTGATATTGCATTTGTGGTGAAACGTGAGCACTACAGCACTCAGTGCATAGCCTAAACTGTAGCAGCTGCTTTCTACAAGTATAAAACAAAAAAGACGTCTTTCTTTTTTTGCTGTTTGAAAACTGGGCTCTGTACTGCTCCATGCATTGTATAAACTGTTGGAACTAATTGCTGCATTTGTAGCAAGCTGTTTGCTACAGTTTAAGAAAAACAGAAATCATGTGTTTCTCTATTTTTTTTTAGCTAAAATGTGAGGAAAGTGGGTCAGAGCAGGGGTACAGAAATGAGACTTAATTGGCACCTACTTTTTAGGACCATCTCTAAGAAATTCCAAAGGCATGGTGTTACCACAATGAAAAACAAAAAGCATTTAGGTTGCTTGTTAAAAGAGTATAGACATTCTAAATAAGCATTGTCTTAAAACAAGTAGAGACAGGTGAATTTTTTAAACTAGAAATTGCATATTGCAGCCGTGTGTGTGTGTGTGTGTGTGTGTGTGTGTGTGTGTGTGTGTGTGTGTGTGTGCGCGTGTGCGTGTGTGCGTGTGTGTGTGTGTGTGTGTGTGTGTGTGTGTGTGTGTGTGTGTGTGTGTGTGTGCGCGCACGTGCGTGTGTGTGTGTGTGTGTGTGTGTGTGTGTGTGTGTGTGTGTGTGTTTGTGTGTTATTATACATTATACATTATGCATGCATGTCTCTTGTATAATGAGACCGATATTGTACTAACTGTAATCCACTTTTTACCTGTTCTCATCTCTCAGACCATTCTTTGAAATATGTCTAAAGGCATTGTTTCCTAAATGATTGTTCTCTTGTTCTGGTGATTTGCACTTGTGCAGTGACTGAAACCAGTCCTTCTGAATCATTCCATTGCCTCAGCTAACAAACTAAAGTAGATAAATAAAGTAGAAAGCAAACAAACATAAATAATCAGACTATACACTTTGCTTGATAAATTAGGAGCCACCCTACCAGAATGCGGACATCAGAATATAGCACATCTAAAGATATATACAGGATTTGTTCAGACATCTGAAAATATCACATCTAATGATTTATGCAAGATTTCTTCAGACATCAGACTATATAACATCTAATGATACATGCAGGATTTCTTAACTAAGATGTTTCTCTGCAATGTCTCAGTACAGCTACTCCCACTAGAGACACAGGTAAGGGTGCAACTTTTCCAAGACAGCGAGCACACCTTCTAGAAACTGAAAAAAATTAATTGGCCCGAAGAAGGTAATTAACCACTTTGATCTACATTTACCCTTTAGTTTGTAGGTGATACTGCTCCCAATGGAAACTATACTACTGTCAAAAGTCAGGCTGGCACAGACAGATTGACAGCATTTGCATCAAGACTGTTGACTAAAGCTGTACATGGACATGTCGATACAAACAGTAAGGCTGTTGGCCTGGTAAGGGAATGAAGACATTTTACTGCTATTTATACAGAAAATGTTTTATGACAATAAAGGGTCACCTATCAGTTTTAAATATTGTTGATCCAAGGGGTGCTGTACTTATGATGGTTCTCACACAGGTTGCAAAGATGGTCCACTTTCATAGGAGTCCATCAATATATTGAATATAAAGCTACCTGACTACCATGCAAAAAACCTTTGGAAGCACCAATCATGGAGCCAATAGATATGCAGTGCATTTCAACTGTTGTACAGCTACCAGTGTTGAGTGTGGTTATGCAACAGAAGCCAGCAATGCATCAGTACTACCACAAGTATAAAAAGTAGTTAGTGTAGCACGGCAATAACTTGTTACACTTTGGATTTGCTGCTAGAGAACAGCTGTGCTTATGTGAAGGAATTCTACTCCATTACAGCAATCCTGGTCAGCAATGTATAGAATGTCATACATAACATGTCAAAAGAGTACAAAAAAGACAATGTTATCCATCACTGAGCAGGAAACTGAGGGCTTAGTTAAAATCAGCAGTGGGTATCAAATAGTCAAAAATATAGAACTACTAGCAAAACTGCATCTGAATTACCCTTGTACCTTGACAATGCATTTATAAATGACCTTAGTTGTCCTTTTGGAGACTCAGTGCTCCTAATGACAGTGGATATGCATTCATAGGGACCAGAAATTATTGTTATGATTGCCTGCCTAAACTCATTTTAACTTTATTTATCCACAAAAGCTTCAAGAAAGTTGTTTAAGAAATGAGTCTAACTGGTATGCTCCAGGAAAATATTGACTGGTAGGAACTTTCTTCCAGAATTGAGGGGATTCCAGCACTGTCATCTCTTTGCATCCTCATCCCCTAAGTTTTGAAATGTACACGCGTTAGGGGTGGAAAAACTTAGGGGAGGGAAAATTTAAAAAAAAGAAAAAAAAAAACATCAACCACTCCCCTAATTGATGTTTGAATGAGGCCCCTCCGAGCAAATCCTTGACCTGGTGATATGAAAGAAATAGCCAAATGGCCTTAGATGAGGCTGACGATCAGCAGACTGTGGGGGCAAAGACTGCAAAAAATGTAATAATATAGGACTGTAACTGCTTAGATAGTCAATTAGTTTCCTGGGCTTGGACAACACAAATAGCAATGTGGCCTGGATTTGGACAACACAAATAGCAATGTGTTAATAATAAGCCATAATTTGTTAACTCTAAACTAAGACCTAAGCCAATACCAAGCTATTTCTATACCTTCTGACCAGGGAAAAGTTCCAACATTTAAATGCTCAGTTGCTAACAATATTTATTCCTCTATTATTAGAATACATTTCTGCTGCTCTGCCTTTCAAATCAGTGGTAGTTCTAGATCCTAAGAAACTGTTATGCATCTCAGATACCTGCTTTTGCCATGGGTCTTGATCCTGAGTAGTCCCATTTCATAATGTTAAATACAATACAAAGGTGATCCTCACTACCCTTCCAATTTATAATCCTCCTTGAGAGTTATGAATCAGTTTAAGAATAATAGGTCTAATCTGCAGATCTCCATTGAAATGTCAGCACTCAAAATGCCGAGTGTCAACATGCCGGAAAAAGACGGAAAACTGAGAAAAAGAGCACATTTCAAATATTGCACTTCTCCTTTAAACTTCATTTTTGCAGGGGGCAAACACCCTGCAACCCGGATATGTGGGGCAAGCCCCCACACACATACACACCCTGAACTTATATAACTCCAAAATCATCATACCTCAGAGAAAAAGGAATATCCTGGGAAACTGGCATCTCAGACTTAGTATATGCAAGTCTTTTTTATGCAATTCAGTTTCAGTATTTCAAGACCCATTCTTGCAGGTCCCAGCATTTCAAATGTTTACCTAATCTACCCATCCATATTCAAGCTTATGTTTTAATATATTTTAATATCAGTCAAAAAAAGTGCAATGGACTTCTAATTGCTTAGATAGTAATCTGGCTTCCTGGACTTGCACAACACAAATAGTAAGGTATCATTAACAAGAAAGGGGACATAATCTGTGCTTTGTACAAAGAAGATAGCAAATAACAAACCTAGTAGTGTTTGACACCACTATTTATGCAAATCTATTTCAATGCAATCTGACCATGGAGAAGTGCTACCATTTAAACGCTCATTTGCTAGCAATACTTCTGTTATTGGATTGCATCATTTCCATCTAATCTTGAAAAAATGTTTATACACCTCAGTTATCTGTGTTTGTATACATGCATTTATTTATTTATGTTTTTTTTTGTTTGCTGCTTATTAAGCTCATAAAAATCTGTCATGCTTTTTGCTAGCTCATCAGTATCCGTCAGAAACCATTAGCTCCTGTGCGATTATTTCAGTCATCTTTTCTTTTACTGTATTTATAACAAATCTTCATAGGTCTCTTCCTTTTAGCCCATTAAAATAACTTAGATAGTTCTAAAATGTTATGCTGCCTTGTTTCACCTAAGTCCAGTAACATATTTAAGTTGACACATTTGCCCCAGTAACTTACTTAAATACCCTCTTTTCTCCCTGAAAAAGTTTCTGTGGCAACTTGTTTATTTTTTTGTTTATTTTATACATGTTGCTCTTTGCATTTATAGTTTTACCTTTGCTTACTAAATGCAGTCAGACATATTTAATTCTATTTTTGATAACGGACTATCTGCTCTACTGCTGTATCCCTAAACAGAAAACAAGTACTTTGAATTAAATCTCGTAAAGAGAAACATAGTGTCAGCTAGCATGCCTTAAAACTAATGAGTTTAATGGCCACTGTTAATTACTTCCCATACTGACAGTCTGAGACAAACTACAAAGTAGTACGTTGTAGTCTGATAAAGGGTTGTGCTTCATTCCATAAATAAGGCTGTGTAATCTCACAGCAAGTACATATAATTGTCCTGATGTCCAATAAATACAGTGCATAAGTCAAAGACAGTTTGATTTGTTATTTAATTTTCAATAAATATTTTTAATCAATTAAGCAATGAATCAATCAGTAAGTCAAACAATAAATCCCGAATAAAACTAGACATGATTCTTGCAATACGTTACACAGTAATTGAGAATGACTCCCCCAACCCCTTTGTGAAAATACACACAAGCTCTAAGAAAATTTCCTGAAAGCATAATGTTTGTTAATATTCACTTAATAATGTTACTTTGTTAATACTCACTTAATAATGTTACTTTGTTAATACTCACTTAATAATGTTACTTTGTTGATACTCAATCCATGAAAGAAATTGTCAATACTATGAGCATATGTGATGTCAATAATTAGTTATCCTGCTAAGGTTTTATAACAACAAGTAAGTCATCTACCTTCTTTTATTAAAATCCAACATTAAGTCATGTTAAATGAAGTTTTCCATCCACTTTTTTACTAGAGGCAGTCAGACATATTTAATTATATATCCATCCCAACACACATCTCTTTTTGCTGCACATATAAATTTCTTAGTTTCTGCTCTAAGCAGTTTAGTCTCTTGTAAAACATTTACATTGACTTGCCATCTCTTTATCACATCTACAAAATGTATCATTTGATACAATTCCCTAGCCCCCTGATGTTTCACAGCAATAGCTCTGTAAGTTCATGCTGAAATGTTATCAAGTCTATACTACTAATTCCATCTCTTCCCTGTACTTTTTTTTTTGGGGGGGGGGTTGCACATTTTATTTTCAATATAATCTAACTTAATTTCAGTATCTGGAGTTACTTGGATGTTATGAGAACAATTTACTAAACCCATTGTGGAACATGACTATTTTGCATAAGATTTTGTAAATATATCTACAATCCGATATGTTTGAGAATACATTTTAGAATCTGCATACAGTTAATTGATTTATTGTATCTTATATATCTATAAAATGGCTTCTGATTATTTTCAATATCTTACTTTTTTTTTCCATTTTTCCTTAATCTTGTCTCACATAATATTTAAATTGTCTGTCAAGCTTTCAAAGTTATAGTTTGACCTTGTTTCCATTCCTTGTATTTTTTTCTTTCATATTAATTATTTTGTTCTTATGGGATTATATCCTCCTGAACTTGTGTACATAGACCCTGATATCAACATGTTTTGTTCATTTTTTACATTCAGTTTCATTTTCAAAATTTTCCACATTCCTTCTACAGTCTTTCCATTCAATACATCACTCCATTTAGTTTTATATAGTGTCTGGTTTGCTTCTGTATAGTCTGTTATTAATGTTCTGTGCATTGGTTTAGAGTTCAGTTGTCCAGAATTATCTAGTATTTAACTTTCATGACCCAATGATCACTGCACATCAAAGGTAGTAAAACTTCTTATGTAGTAACAATCACTTCTTTAGCAATGTGAAGGCTGCCAGCCTAGCCAGATATGATTTTATGCATAATTCTATCATTTGTAAATATGAATGTAGAACTACAGACTTGTTTTCTTAAATGAAAGAATATGCTGTGAAATGTGAACTTAAAACAATATAACAACATTGCCCTCTGCTGTAAAGAAAGCAAAGACAAGCATTTCTTGTTTGTCCTTTGAAGTTCAAATTATTTCATGCCTGTCTTTGATGTTTACAATTCGGCTCTGGCCAGGCTAGATGAAGGCATCCTGCCTATAGTTTTAACTTAAGGAATACTTACTAAAGTTTACATTTGGAATGTATTTTATTGATGTAGTTTCCTGCAGCTGCAAGATAACAAAAGATGTAGTATCTGTCAGCCTGGGAACCCCAGGAAAGTGTAAAAGAAATGATGTAATGGGAACAAGGACTGGAATAGCAATTTAAACAGAGAGAATCAGAAGGCATTAAGCATTTTGTCCTGATCATCAACTCACAGCACTGTCTTGCTCTAGATGTAAGTTCTCCTAGACTTGTGTTTTCTTTTAGAAATAGCTAGGAACTAGAAAGATTAGAATAAGTGTTTTTCTGTGATGTCAGAACTGTACTACTGAATTATTTTAAGTATTTCTGTGTGATCGCTGAACTCTTGACTAGCTCTGTGTAGTAGAAAGTATTTTCTTGTGTTTTAAATATGTATTATTAAATATTTTAAAACCTTTTAACTGGCTGGTTTGTGTAGAGATAATTTAAGCTCTTAAGAGTACTTGCATGCCTTTGGTAAAACTGTACAAAGCCACTCTAATAGCTTCAGCCCTGGGTTATACTACCAATTGGATAATAATATTGCACAGTAATAATTGGACACTCTTTTAAGGGCCTTTGAGTAGCTGATAAATATTAGCTGGGTGGTGGCAAGTGGTACTAACGTATAGTCTGGGTAAAAGGGGCACAGCTGGAGAACCTGTGCCAGCCTTCCCCAGGAGTGTCTGTGTGGTTGTATAAACTCTTCTCAAAGAGTGTGTGTGTGTCAGCTACTTGGGCAGGGACATGAAGCACTGGTTGGACAGAGAAGGTGCTAGAGGTTTTAGCTTGCCCACTAGGCTGAGATCTGGACCCTATAGATGTGCCAGTGGGGAGTCTTATTGGGGACCTGGAGAGCAAGGGAGCGACCAGCCCCGGACTGACTATGATCTCTGTGTGCTCTTCAGGGAAATTGTACTTTACTGTGTGTATTTGTTATCCTTTCCTCATATATGCGATGCCCTCTCTGGTGTTAGTGGTGAAGACTGAGGCTTCTTGTTTGCTGGGCCAGGGCACGGGCATCACAAAGAACACAAACAATTTCTAGTATGTTCCATTCCCTGGCAGATTTGATTAACAATCTTTAGCAATTTTTGTTCCTAAAAATATGTTGTAAAAAATTAGCTTAACTAATGTTGTTAAATCAATATTTTTGTCAGTCTATTACTGGTAAATTTAAGCCCCTAGCTACTTTTTTTTCTTCCTGTGTTTCATGCGATAAATGTATGAATTCCTCTGGGTCATGAGCATGTTACTTTTGAGGTCTGTACACTCCAACAACTGTAATCTGTCCTACGGTTGTCTTTATTGTCATAGGTACACAATCTTCAGTACTGGCGTTATCATCAAATATATAGTAATCACAGATGTTTTATATTATACATTTTTTGCCCAAATCCTTTTTTACAGTTAACCTAGTCAGTGAAAGTGAGCATTAAGGACCATGCACATTAAGGAAAATCAGAGCCAGATCCAGCACTAGGTGACCTAGGCAGTTGCCTAGGGCCCACTGGCCAGGGAGCTGCCACAGAACTTACATTTGTTCTTTAAAGATACACGCTGCTAGCATCTTTAGTAGTGGCTATGCATGCATCATACTAAAGACCCACTCACACATTTAAACTTTGGAGTGAGCATGGGAGTTTTACTTGCCACCATTCTGTCGACAAAAGACATGAAGTGTTTATGTGTGTGTTTGTGTGTGTGCATGTGCGTGTGTGTGTGTGCGTGTGCATGTGCGCGTGTGTGTGTGTGTGTGTGTGTGTGTGTGTGTGTGTGTGTGTGTGTGTGTGTGTGTGTGTGTGTGTGTGTGTAGTACCCCAGTTAGGGATGGCAAGTTGGTTAACTTATTCAGGCTCAAACCCCCTGCACTTTGATTAAAGGAGACTAGAGCCTAACTCTTATACACCAACTACCAAACTGTCATCAGCAGGTACATCTTCGAGGACTGTTGAGTTTCAAGGAAAGAGAAGTTTACTGTTGCTCATTCTAATTCTGTTTTCAACATGTAACTGTTTTGTTTAGCAAATGGCCATCATCAGTGTTTGTGCTATAAAATTTGAAAGCAGTTTTAGTAGCACAGCAGATATCATATGATACAGAAACCTGCAGGTTTTACTCCCTCACCATTCAGATTGCATTTTCATATTGCAGGGCTCTTTGAGGGGGGATGTGGAGGCTGCACTCCTGAGTATGTCCTCCTTTGGATGAGATGCCTAGTAACTATGAACCTTTTGTTGGTGTGACAGCTATTCCATACTGCAATATTACCTGCTTAACATTTCTTTAAATGTAATATGGGCAATTTATTCTTCAAGGGTAGCTGGCATTAAATTTGTGCATGAAACACTGAAAATGTAAATCTTTCATTAGTTACAATAATTATACAGAGGACTTTTACTTCTGCAGAGATAGTGTACATTGACTGATGCTGGTGGATTGTAATGACAGACGTTTGAGTGGCCTTTTGAGGTTGAAATGTTCTGTAATGGGTCATTTTGTGATTATTTGTTCACACATTTTGTTTCATTGCTTACTGGAAAAATGTTCAAAACTACAATTTTAAAACACTCTAACAAGTGGTGCAGTATTGTACAAGAAATGTAATTCAATACAATCAGGATGGTGCATCAATATGTGCAAGGGACCTATGGTTTGAAAACAGCCCAAGGGTAAACTTAATCTGCCGCTGGCCAGATGCATTTTATTTGAATGTGTGTTCCAATGCCGTTTCAAGGGCAAGAAGTTTACTGTTAATGCTAAGTCTATTTTCAATGTGAGACTGTATTGTTTTGTTTAGCAAATGGGGATAACTGATTGTTCTATAAAATTTGAATTAAACGTTTTAAATATCTCTAATTATTGTAGAAGTAAAGAACAAAACAGTATCCACACTGACAGGTTTAAACAGTGTTTATGGCAACTGGGGAGAAATAGCCAAGTAATAGGACACTGGAATGCCTGGGGCGGGGGCTGATCCATTACTCTGCCAAGGGCCCCATTTAACCATGATCCGGCTCTGAGAAAAACCTATTGTGATCTAAAAGGACCACAGAGCATAATGCTTAACATCACAAAAACAAACTGTACGTGAGTAATATAAGGCAGTGCAGAATACATTGCATTAAGTAACAAAAAGAGAAACAGTTATGTGATGGAGAAAGCAGGCTCAGTAGCTGATTGTTCAATTCCACCCCCTCTTTTGTTACACTTCCAATATCACTGTGTCACCCTTTAGTCCCATCTTTCCAAGAGTTACCAGAATTAGCTTTATTATTTTCCATGTCTTGCAAGACTTGTCATCTATTTTGTAAGTTCATAGGGAAATGAAAAAGGACAGTGACCAGCAATGTTCTCCAAAGTACCTTACTACTGCAGTTGAAATTTCCTGCTGAGTTATCTATACTACTTAGGTTTGTCCTTGTGCTTGATCTCTCTACACAATGATACATTTTCAGCCAAGTCTTTTCTCTTGATATCCTAAGTTATTAAGTCTGGATGATCCTGATTAGGAAAGTGGTTTATGTTGTAAATCCATTTCGGGTGAGAGTTCTGTAGATACAAAAAATCTATGTCCGCTGTGAATGTCTTTTTAAATCTTGGGAAATCTGGGCTGTGACATACAAAAATAAAAATATATATGAATATAAATATATATATATATATATATATATATATATATATATATATATATATAAAACAACTTTATGGCCTTGCAGTCCAGATAATAAATGCTTACTAGCTTCCTATGGAATATGTAATGACAATGAAAGTTCACCTTTAAAAATAAGAAGTATTATCAGAAAACAAAACTAAGTCCAGTAGCTTATGTTTTAAATTCCACTAGTGCTGATTAGTGCTTGTAAAAACTAATTTTTTTAATTCAGTACTGTATAAAGTACTCTTAAAATAAGAATTTAATGCTGACCCAATTTCATCTGATTACTTAGACTCAGAGTTGCCAAAATTGCCTTTTTATATCTGAAATTCAATAATGTATATATCAGGTATATTATAATGTATATACCAGGTATATTACTTGAGCTGCATTTAATGTATAGCGGCAAGATTCTGTGTGATCACTCCTACTCATAGCAAGTCATTGATTGAGTAATCCAATGATATGTGAATTGTTTCTATAAATATGTTTTTCTGCTCATCAACTTTAGCCAATAAGCATCGCTATTGTAGACTGCAAACCTAAAAGACAGGATTCATGCTTAGTAAGCACCTGATTGAAAAGTGTTAGTGGTGAAGAATGAACTTTAATGTAAGGTTTCTTGCAATTGCATTCTCGTTTAAAATGTCAGCAGTATTTTGAATAATTTGCTGTACTATATGGGTTGGTAAATCACTCACATGCATAGCTCTCCAAACAAGAAAGTAACACAGCCTGCTCTATCAGAATACATATATGGTCTTTCTCCTGTTCGTGACAATTAAATTTAGTCCACAAGAAATAATGGTGGCATTTAGACTCCTGTACCTTCCCTCAGAACACACTGAAGGTAACAATGACACTTCAAACCTTTTGTGTACTGTCACTACAGTTTTCATGGCAAAACATGTTGTATAACACTGAAACTATGAATTTATGCACCATCTCAGTGTGCCATCAATTATAAAGCAAGAATAACAGTAAAAAAGTGAAGTGAACCGAGGAGTTAAGGAAAGGCATGAAAAATTGTTAAGGTATTTGAGAGAACACAGGAAAAATGTGTCTTTTGGCTGTAGAACCCATCTAGTTAGTGAGTTCTTGCATAGGCTTATTTCAGTTACTAATAATTTATACACCCTTGAACAAGTCTGTGCTTATGAGGAAAATCAAGAGAACTCAGTAAATCTAGGAGGAATAAGGCATAAATTGAGGTCAAATGTCCTAGTGTTATACCTAAATTGTAGCAGTTCAGATGTATTAACCAGTCTGTTAAATGAATTTGTTTTATTTATTTATTTAAATTTGTTTATTGGAATACAGCATTGATCAAACAATGACCAGTTACAGGCTCAGCCCAGATATCGATCCTCACCAGAGTCAACAAGAAAAACATAGTTAATCTACTCCAGGTATATCTCTGACAACATGATTCTAGGACACACATAAACTAAACAGCACAGAGTGGGATCAGAAACTCTGGCACAGGGAAACCCTCTGGTTTATAATGTGACAGATGTAGGTACATGAAGAAAAACATTTGAACAAGGAATCCTGGCCACTGGAATTCCATAGGTATCCCTCTTGGTGCTGATCTCTTTCATTGTGTTCGTATGAATATTCATACAGAGCAAGAAAGAAAAAAAAATGACATGATTGTTTACCATGTCAAAATTATGGCAGTGATATATAAATGCCAGCTTCCAACATGCCCTACTCTACCTTATATGGTCTGTGCTTTAATGACAGTATTCAATGAAGTTTTTGCTTGGGATTCAGATGATGTGATAAGCTTTAAGAAATATAACTAACGCTGATAAAGAAGAAACATGACTTGGAATTAAAATGGCCCCTAGTCAGAATCATACTGGTCTGTATACATGGCAAAGATAACACAGTGCTACAGTGTATTGGCTGAGGCATGAATTCTAGAGGTATACATAAAATGTTCCCATTCTACTTGGTGATGATACTGTCTTATCTAGAATCTTGTGTTTAGTTCTTGAGGCAATACAGGATCATATGATCATAGGAAGTTACTAGGCTATTGGCCCTGAGGCCCTTACAAGCCTAGCCAAGAATTGAACCCATGTTCCAACAAGTCAGCACCCTATGCCACTGTCCAGCAGGTACACAGGTGGAATCCCAGGGGTATATTTTCTGTTCCCCATCCAGTTAGCCAGGTTGAGCTTAAAAGGGTTTAATGAATTACTCTGCTTTACATGGAGAGGGAGTCTATTCCACAAAAGGGGGAGTCTCTGGGACACAAATCTGTCCTGCCAAAAAGTCCTATTGATGTCACAGACCAGGTTGAGGCCTTACATGCAGGTTACTCGAGTAGAGCTTGACTTGCGGATATGCAGCAGTCCCATCAGGGTGGGGTCTGAGATTGCTTTGTATGCCAGACAGAGGTCAGACATACAGAAGAAGGATAGCAAATTATTTAACAGTAGGTAGTGAAGGATTATAAGTCTTTCAGGAGTCTGTCAGGAGAATAAGGTGAAATAGAGTATTTGTGAAGGCTGAAAGAAAGGAGAATGTATACAAAACACAGAGAAAGGAAATGGAGGGTATGATATGGATGAGGAGCCATCACTTAGCAGTATGTTACACAATTCTGAAAAGAAAAGATGAGATATAGTATGGACATGGGCATAATACTGAAGATGAATATTTAACAGTAACATGAATCAATGTCAGTTCAGAGTTTGGGTTATATGTCACCCTGGTCTGCATCAGAAGAGGGAATGGTAGAACACGCATTTTCAAAAAAATTTAAAATTACCTGAGGCAGGAGGAAAAAAAGACTGGGATGCTGCTTGATCAACTTTCTAGGTTGGGGTGGGAAAGGTATTCAAGTACAATGGCTTAAAGATATCACATACATCGAAATCTTCATATTCATACTTCTGCATGTCTGTATATGCTGTCTTACAAAAGGAAACATATTTTTATATGTAGATGTTAGTGCAAGATATACATGTATAATCCAAAAAGCGTAATCTTATGCAGTGGAAGTGACTACCGCTGGTTTATATGTGACAGACTTGATAAGGAATCTGTAATGCACTGTGTATGCATAGCTCAAGCACTTGGTATTAAGCGGGCTCATTCCATAATCAGTTTTACAGATTGAGTTAAATGGATACCTTAAAGCTGCCTAGCCCTATCATTTTAAGTAGCACTAGACAAAGGCATTTATCTTTTCTATTCCTTAAAATTACTTTTTTTTTTACTTTCCTAGCATATCTGATAACTAGCCTTTGCCATTAGGTTCATAAATGAATTAAAGTCATTGCCTTTACCATCACCATCATTTTGTTAGCCTCTTGTCCTGATGATAACTATTTTTTGAGCAGGCTGAGCAGGGTAGAACATACTTCTCAATCCACAGCATCATTTTGCAGCCCATTGTATGGCTCCTCAGGCATTCTGGCAGATATAAACTCCCAAACATGTCTTGGATCTGTCCTAGGGACTCCTCCCAGTAGGCTCTGGGAAACACATAGGAGTCATTTTCATCAGGTGCCCAAAGTATCTATTGTCTGACTGCTGTCATCACAGATAAGCAGTGTGTGTACTTTAAGGTCATTCTGTATTGCCAGGTTCCTCACTCTGACATGGACAGTGAGTTTCAGTATCTTGCACAGGCAATTAATTCCTGTTGTATCAATAAATTCATCCATTTCATAAGGACTTAAACAAAGAACGTGAATACAAGTAAGGAAAGATTTAGACAAAACAAGGGTTCTGCAAAGGGGCCACTTGCCCAACTTGTAGATGGTGCCGAACATCATACAAAGTTTGACAGCTTACAAACTATCAATTAAGTGATCACAAATGTGATCATTTCATAGACAGCTTGCAAGGTGTCTGTCAGGCTGTTCTTTTTTAAAGTAGTTAAATTAAACTAAATAAAAAAATAAAAGATAAATAGGCATGATTGTGATCACTTAATGACATCTTATAAACCATAAATCTGTTCTTAAAAAATAATGGTTCACAAGCTATCATTAAGTAATCCAAAGAGACAAATTATCTTGCTACAGCTCTGGAAACAGGCATGCATTAACATGTAAACTGAGAACTTCTCTGTGTCTCAGATCTCAGATTCGTACCAGAATCTGGTACAATCCCTGTAGCACTACTGCTATACCCACCCACTCCACAAGTCAGTCTCTTGATCTCCTTTGCCTTTCCTCCTGTAAAAGAGTCATGAATGTTTATACTCCTCTGTTTGTTGCAGCTATTGACTTTTCATCCATTTATCTAGGAGAGGACATAGTGTTTTATTTCAAGGTGCTGATTTATACCCCAGGTACTTTACATTCAGCCATATAGTAGTCATCTAATACATGCTAGACATCAGTTACTTGAGGTCAAAAAAGCAATATAATCTGCAAACAGCAAAGATGTAACCCACAAATCCTCAAACTGGGTAAAATCTTCACCTCAGCTATGCTCTAAAATCCTGTTCTCAAAAATTCACAAACAAAAGAAAGTTAACACCCACTCTGTGAAGTCTTGAGCTGAACACGATGCATAAAACATATGTTCAAAATGTGACATAACTCTCTCTCTCTCTCTCTCTCTATATATATATATATATATATATATATATATATATATATATATGGTTCCCCTTCATATGATCGAATTTCTCTAAACTCGAAAGTCATAAACTCAAAACCAGAATCTTGAATTTAGAGAAACTCGAACATTTGAAAGGGACAAAAAAAATTAACACCTTTCAAATGTTTTCGCAGGGGGGGGCTTTGCCACTCTGCACCACCCATGTGGAGGGCTGTGTCCCACACCCCCCTACTTAAATATACCTACTCCGAGATTGCACTATAGTGAAGGAAAGGGATATCTCCCATTCCGCGCTATACACGTAAGTGCAAAACAGAAGATTTTCCATTCCTCCATTATAGTGCGGTCACGGAACATTCACATTTAAAATGCTAGGGTACAGGGGGACCTGGCCCCCTGCAATAAGGTAAGTTAACTTTTTATTTTTTTAAACCTAAGGCTCCCATTTTCAAGTGAATGGAAGTTCGAGATTCTGGTCTCGAGATTATGAATTTTGAGCTTCCATCCATTCGATCTTGTGAAGGGGAACTATATATATATATATATATATATATATATATATATATATATATATACAGAATTGAACAATGCACAACAGTGTCTGTGGGCTCCTATTGTGTTCTAGCATCCCTACAGTATATTCCAAGGAATGGCTTTTCTATGTCCACAAAACACAATTTCACCATGGTGGTAAACCCTCATGTCCCATCCAATGCCCATGCAAGGGCAAAGCAAGGACAAAGAGTGGAATCTCTGTTCCACTACCAAGAAATAATCCGTATGGCTTCTTCTAAATCAAAGGCCCAGCTTTTTCCAACACCATGCATAGGCATTCCAAAAGAGGCTGAGGAATATACTGCCTATCTGTGACATGCCTTCTTGTAACCCCCTTTAAAATGGACAACAACACCTCAGTTTGCAACCAAAAGTTATTGTTCCCCTCATCTGCCTAATATTGAAAAGGTATATCAACTTTGACACACCAACCGCATCCAGCATGTTTGATATTACAAGCTGAATATCATGCATACTTACAGCCAGTGCACCTCAGAACTGTTTAATTAATCACAACGATCTCGTCTGTAAAAAGGAACCCAATCACACCAATTGTTTCTAGCAGTATCTCCTCCAGTGAGGCATTTCACTGGTTTAACAGTTCATCAAAGAATTCAAGTTAGCATTATTTCATCCTTGCTAGGAACTGCCTGAGCAGCTTCACACACACACACACACACACACAAACACACACACACACACACACACACACACACACACACACACACACACACACACACACACACACACACACACACACACTCACACACACACAAACACACACACAAAACTAATGGGATGGTTTGGTGCAACCTCTTTAAGACCACCTGAAAGAAATACTTTATGACATAAGAAAACTCATGCCCTTCCTTGGTTCTTTCTGTAGTTATTCCCATCTGATATTTCTGGCTACTAGTCATAGCTAAACACCTCTTGCTGTTCACTAGAATTCTAAGGAAGGCCTCATTCTTTTAACTTGATGGTTTCTGCCAATGCAGATTATTGGATTGCCACTACATTTTGCACCATGTTTGCTGTTTTTTTATTTTTTTTTTATTTATTTGGTAAACACACTACGTACAAGCCTTTTTGAGGAGCTTTGTGATTATGAGCCTTGCTTACAGTAATCTAATAGCCAAGATGTGAAACTCATTACAAACATGTGACCTTAACTCTCTGCACGTATCAGTCAATTCCTTGATGATTTGTCAACTAGTGAAGGCTTAAACATTGTCCATTCAAATTCCACATCTCCAATCTCCATAGGCATATATCAAAAGTCCTTTCTATGATCAGTTGATAACGCAATAATTTTTCTGGACATAAGTCTCCAGAATTCATGGCTTTAGGTCTAATGACATTAATTCCAAAGTTAGTCACTGACCTTTGTCTCAAGGTGGTCTGGTAATAAATACAGTTATGAGCAGTCTTTTGTACAAACATGATGCTGACAATAGAGAACTCCTGATTAACAGAGAAGTCCAAAAATGATTCATCATTTGTGTTTACATCAAGCAAGTCATTCTTCTGAGTGACACCACTCGAGGTGTCTCAATCAATGCCTAATGAAGTCTCCAAGCAGAACCACAAAATCAGCAAGTGGTACCAAATCAACAGCCACTCCCACTGTCATCAATAATAGAAAAGAATCCCCCATTAAGAATTCTGATTGAAGAACTAGTGCTGTATGTTGAGCACCAATTATTTCTGGCTTATAATTTTCATCCTCCCACACAATGTCTGGTTCCTTCTCTAGAAGTGAGTTAATATTCTGTATGCCTTTGGTCAGTATCCATTATCTGGGTCTGTTTCAGTGTAATCCTTCCAGCTACTATCTGCCACTAGACTGACATTGCACCTGACCCCACCCTTTTGCCTTGTAGGTGGTGAGCCAACATGGAAACTCCAAACAACTTTTTATTTTACACTGAATCTAAACAGACTATGTCAGATGTCAGGTAACTGGTGGCGTACCTTTCAACTGTCCAGCTTGTTGCAGAATTTACAGATTTTTGCCTCATATTTTTGGCCTGTTCCTCATACAGTTTGTGGTTTTCTGAGAAATCAGTGAGGAATGAAGTCACTTAATAATGATAGACTTTTGAGTTTCATATTCATATCCTGCAGAAACTGCATGCTAACACAACACGTTTTATTCTAGCAACTTTATAACTTTATAACAGCAATACTTAAAATCTGACCCTATTTTGGGGGCTTTGTCCAGACTTTTTATGCTAAGAGGTTGAGAGACAGGATCAGTGGTGAACACCGGTGCCAGGCTTGGTACTACAGAGATGGATCTTAGTGTTCCTTCTATGGCTGATATTGTATTAAGCTTTGAACAAACCCCCTTCCACCTTGGGGAGTCATTTTGTGGATTGGTTTTGTCTGGATCCTCCTTTTTCTCCAACTTGCCAAGACTGACTGTACAAGAATTACCAAGCTCCACACAACATAACCTGCAGTATGGCTTTAAAGATGGCAAGTAATGGTCATGATCCCAGGAGTTATTTCATTAATATTTGCATAAATAACCATTGGATAATGCAACCCCTTTAATTATATTTACAATGCATACTTCAGCAGAAAGGCCAATAACGTCAAACTCCTCAGTTGTAGTGCAGTAACATTGAAATGGAAACCTACATGCTCCAACACAAACAGGATGCACAGAGCAATACAACAGTCCTGAAGAATGTGTGCAGTACAATGCGGAGATCATATACTTTCCATCTTAGTAAGCACACTCAGTAGTATACTTATCCAGTAAAAAATGGAGATGAGAAAACAACTTTCAGTTTATTAAAGTAATGCTTTGTTTCCTTTATTTTCTTCCTTGTTCACTATAAAGATGTCTGCACCATTCACACTAGGAAAAGTAAACAAGCATAAAAGCATTCCAGATGAAGTTCTTTATATATGACCATAGAAAAAAAATGAGCATCATTACACACTGATGAGTCACTGTCCACTCCACTTACGTCACACACAAATTCACATAAACACATACATAATCACGTGATATCTATCTAGATACAGTAGATAAATGGATATCTTGGACTCTAAACTGCAGCAGAGACCTTGTATCTATAAAGTAATGTTTTATTGCATAGAAACAAAAAGAAATTCAGATTCTTCCCAAACAATCACGCAAAATGGCAAAACTGCTTAAAGTAATTCGAAGCACAGTCCCATAGAGCAAACAGACAGTGTCTGTTAGCATGTCTGTCTGAGCTTCTATCTTTCTTTTGTGCTTCATTAGGTCTTCCTCCAGATCTTCATGCACAACCACTGCTCCTAATACAAAGAATCCCTCTCCAGGAATGACCATTGACTCTAAACTGGCTAACTTTAGCCCCCTTCTTTATGCACCACTGTCTGGCTGCATTAACTGTGAAAACATACTGTAAGTGATACTGCCAAATTCCTTCCATTCTTACCAAATAGGTATATTAAAAGCAATAATTTTATATTCAATATTCATATCAGAAGTGTTTATATTTGTTTATGTCAGTTTCAGTCCCTTTTAATAAACCACTTACCAAGGGTTCTCCTACATAATGTTGATAAAAAATAAAATATCTTCCATGTTTGGGCATTTTGCAGTGAAGTATTTATTGCATACCAGCTTACCTCTCAACCTATAAAGGGAAAACCTGAGACAAAAGCAATAAATAATGAGGGAAACAGTCACAGATGCCAGGGCAGATATGAAGGTGTTGACAGGGCAGACATAGCTGCTAGAAAGACAGGTTATAAATTCACATCCATTTTCTGTATTCCTTTCAACCATATCTCATTATCATCCAGACTGTCCAGATATGTGCCTCGCATTATTGAAACATTCCTTGTGGAAAGAGCTTTTGCCTGCAAACCATTGAGGAAAGCAGTCACTAAATAATGACAGACATGCAAGTGCCTGACTTTATGTCCTTCTGAAATAGCATACTATGTAAAAGTTGTAATAGTAGCAAGTGTCTGTGTTTATAATAGCAATATACAAAATATGTCTGAGTTTTGCCTCTCCCTTTTATTTTTACTTTATCCCTGACTGTTGAACTATGAGGGTGAGAGCAATAAGATTGCAAAGTCTGAAAATGGCATGTCTGTTATTCATTGCTGACCATATTAGATGCATTGGCTGAAAAATCACAAGATCTGTGAGCATGCTTTTCAGCTATACCGGATTTTTACAGAAAGTCCTAAAATTTTGCATCATTTTTTGCCCTTTCTTATGGTAAATTACTGTAGATTACAGTCAGAAAGTCAATAGTACCACATTGAAGTGTTTCATACCTCTTGTTGTTCAGAAAATACAAGTTTATGCAAAGTCTGGTTTTCCTAGTAACTGTTTGAATTAGAATAGTTTTTAAATTGCTCCTTATCTGGGGCCTTTGTACCCCGTTATTTTTGGCTTTGTCCAGAATTCTTGAACTTGAGCGTTATGTCTATGAAGAACAGACTAATAGTTTGTATGGGCCAAACCTGCCATGTGTTGCCTGACACAGTCAGATACCTCCAAAGTGCATGTTACTGCATGGTAGTCTGGCTTGTGGCACACAGGGTTAAGCCCAACAATCATCCCATCGACTATTAACCGGATGTCTGCAGCTCGATTCCCTCAAACTCCATTGCTGTCTGTGTGCACCTGTGTGTAATAAGGTTGACAGCTATAAGAATGCAAAGTCTGAAACTGACATATCCACTGCCAGTGGAGAGAGGCTGAGGTCCCTGGATAAAGACAAGTATTGGCACAGTCTGGAGAAGTAGGGGGGGTGTTGCTCATACAACAGCCCAGCAATCAGGAGCGATGTAAAGTGATTGACTGGACTCATGGTATATGGAGTAATCAGTCAAATGCGGTCAGTGTTTGGAAGCCATGGTATCTTGCGTCTCAACAATGCTTAGGTGAACCCTTGGTGAGAGCTGCTACACTATTCTGCAATAGATGAAACACATACGCATATCAAGCAAGTAACAAGCCCACAGCAACAATGTTATGTCTTGTGAAAAATGTATATGGGTTATTTTATTACTCCACTGTGATTGTACAATAAGGTTTTACCTTGTTCTTTCCTTTGCCAATTTTCATTTCATTTTTACTGGAATTTTTCTGTACAAGACACTGCCATGAAAGTGCTTTGTGAACTCAGCTGGGCTATCTGAATAAACAAGTGGAAATTAATAAAATATATGCATACGCAAATACATACACCCACACGTGCATATGTGTATATATATATATATATATATATATATATATATATATATATATATATATATATATATATATACATACATATATATATATATATATATATATATATATATATATATATATATATATATATATATATATATGCATATATATATGTGTGTGTGTGTGTGTGTGTGTGTGTGTGTGTGTGTGTGTGTGTATGCATGTGTATTTGCACTTGTATGTGCATTATATCATTATCCTTACTTAATATGATACATTCATGGAGGATTGCTAAACTGAAATCCATGACAGCAAGAAACTGCGCCTGATAAGCAAAGCCAGGAACCCAATTAGGCGGTAACAGAGACACATCCCAGCAGGCGAGTTTTTGGATACTGACAGACCTATATAAAACATGGATACTGTCAAAGTCTGACATCTTTCTACTGATGTAATAGTATTAAAAATGCAATTAAAACTTACTACTTAAATCCATATACTAAACTCACAGTAACCCTTGACTTATTCTGTCACTATCCTCTAGTCTCCAATATACTCAGACACAAGACCATTAAAAGCTCAGAAATATTTACACATTAATGAACTGTGTTCATGCTGAGCAGCACAAAAACAATACACAGACAAAAATACCTTCTAAATTTATGAAAGTTAAAAAAAAATCTGAATTACTATAAATGCAAACTGAATGCATATATCCCAGTAATGATAAACTGCATGCATACCTTTTGCAATATTTCCTTGTGTGCAGTGCAGATGGAATCCTTAGTAAAATGAACAATGTGAATATATAAATAGAACTATGTGAGTGTTAAGATAGTTGCATAACATGTTATCCTACATTTAAGAGAATACACACACTGTAGGTATTTAAGGGTTGGTGTCATCAGAAAAGACGTAATCATGTCAACTGTCTAAATGAAGAGAGTCTCCTGAAATACAAGGGTCTTCTTGTGCTGTTTAACAGAGCAGCAGCTCCATTAACAAAACATAAACTGAGGTGAGTTTGTACTGACCTAAATGGCACAACCAACTAAGCAAATTAGCAAATGATCGCTGTGCCTGAAATCTCAGCAGAACTCTGTCAGCTGAGATGGTAGCAGGAAGAAATGTGCAGTCTTAACATTAAGAAGCAGTATGGTGGAAAAGTTAATTTCCTGCTGTAGACTATGCTTTGTATGACAGGCAAAGTTTGGTTTGCATAGTGTTTCTTTTTAGTTCTGAAAGCAGTAAATTGATTTCTTGCTGTGGATGCAACCCAGGAAATTAAACATCTAATACCTGTCCAATACCAAACTATACAATATATTTTCAGATTCCCAGTCCAGGTAACTTTGCCTCAGTATCATGATTAGGCAACAAAAGTCAAGAACTGACCAACCAGAGCTTTTCCACTCGTACTGCATTTTAAAGTTGGAATGATGGGTGTAGTGTATGGCTAATACAGAAGAACCATATCTTTTTTCATTCTTAACTTAATGGCTTTTCTAGAACATTTCCAAATACATTGCCTGCACTACATTTACAAGAATGAGATGTCGTGAATACACTTTTGTAAACAGTAAAACACATACTTAGTAGAGCTCATCTGTTTTTAACCCCAAATGTCATGTGTTAGCATCTTTGTTAATGTTTGTAATCTTAATTTTACATAAAGTTTTCAGGAATAACACATCAACAGAGTTATCAGAAATACTGAACTTTCAAATGCATGCAGTGATCTTTGTTCGGTGAGTCAATGACCATTAGACAGACATGTTGGTGTAGTTTACAGTTTTGCAATATGTACAAATTGGCTGAGACCTAACTTTGGCTTGAATGTTGTATTGATACTTATGAAAACCAGTTTTGTTTTTGTAGGACATAATAGAACCGGAGTAACAAGCAAAATTACAAGAGATAAAATATCCCATAAATAGAAAAAAATATGCAGACAAGCTTTTTTCTTTCTTTCTTTCTTTTTCATTTATATTTGAAACTTTCAGGATCTCTGTACAAAGAAACAACATCACTAGTAAGGTGCAGTAATGAGAATTATTGTTCTTCACTGCAAACTACCAAGTCTTTTATTTTGCTGTCTATGTGCCTTAAGTGATTCATGTTATAAACAGATTAGTGATTCACTGCTGTCTTACCATCAGTGATGACAATTTCAAGGAGGAGGTCAAGACTTTTTGTTGAATGTCTGTTATTTCTGAGCTATTGGTATTCACATGCTGGTGTGATCATATGCATTATCACAGAGTGAATCTCTATCTCCTCACATGCTCACTAGACTTGTGTAGCAGTTGTTGGTAGTACAGGCAGACCTGCTACAGTCTGCTGGAAATGACACAACTGAGGACTAAATGCTGCAGCTGAATGCAGGGTTGAGTGGAGAATTTGACTGGGGTGTTTCTGCCAATTGTTAATTTACCTTACTGAGGTGGCTCCAGACCACCATATTTTTAAACGCTATTACAATGTGATAGATACTCAGATCCCATATTTTTGTTCTGTAGTATGGTCCTGCTACACTGCTTGAATATGGACACCATGCTGCCTATAGCATTTATTTCAAAGAAATACATTTTGATGGTGCCAAGGCTGATATTGTTATATTGGACCAATGCCACTTTTAGGACAACATACTCCTGCAGACTGGGGAGACACATTGTTTACTTGCTGTTGGGCTCAAGTAGATGTAGTCCTGGTGCAGAGGATGGGGAATCTCATGGATATGTGGCACTGGTAGCATGTTCCAATCATATGTTCTACTAATTTCTGTGAACAGTGAGAAATATTAATATAATTGTTTTTTCTATTTACAGGATCAGTTCCAAACATACCTCTCAAACTTTTAGATCAAGTATCCTGGACAAAGCCAAATATAATGGGGGGGGGGGGCAAGGCTAAAAATCAGAGACAGATTTTAAATATTGCTCTTATAAACTTAGAAAGTTGCTAAATAACAAGTATTGCACCAGTTTGCATTTTTTAATGATATAAAGTGTAAAACTCAAATGCATGTCATTGTTTAGTGACTATGAACATCTATGAACTTCAGTCTTCAATGATTTGACAGAAATCATCAAATTTTATGAGGAAAAGATCAAAAGTGTAAGTCAAAAATCTGGACATATCGAAAAATTCTTGATAGCTGAGATGTATAATTCTAAATGTTCTTGCATATATCAAACTTTCTTACACAGTACTCAGAGGGAGTTGACATGCTGTCTCTCTCTCTCTCTTTCTCTCTTTCTTTTCTCTCTCACTCACTCTCATGTACAAACACACACACACACACACACACACACACACACACACGCACACACACACAAAGCTATTGCATACACTCACACACACACACACACACACAAGCTATACTTTAGTGTAATGATGAGCTATTGTATCTGTATGTTTGAACTGAAATGTAGTTTAAAATGTTAATCTGATGTTCTGATGATTTTTCTTTGCTTCTTTGCTATTTATTTATATACTGTAATCTGCATTGCAACATCAGGTGGTACTGGTTTGATTATTAGGGAAGTATCTACAAACAGTTTTGTTCAGTCTGTGAAGAAAGGAAGGCAGTCATGGTTGGAAAGCAGGGAACTGAACTTCTATACCAGTAAGAAAATAAAAGAATTCTCCTTATGGAGTCCAGTTTCTTTTTTCAAAATTAATAGGATGCTACCAGCAGACACAGTCAAACAGTTGAATTACTTATGTATTTCTGATTTCCTAGGCAGAGTGAAAAAGCACTACAAAAGTTGTGAAAGGATATGACAATTATTTTCATGATTAACAGACTTGTTTTAAACAATGTTAATGGGATATTCATGCAGTAAAACTGTGCAGTATATGAAATAATGTTTATAGATTAAATTAATTCATTAAATTACATTTGTTAATTGTGGAAGGAGATTATAAGCCTATCTGTTCCACTTTAACTCTTTAAGGGCATTTAAAATTGTAGCCCACATCTATCCCTCTCTCTTTATTCTCTGTATGTTCCTTGCTGTTTTTAATTCCTCCATTGACCCTATCTTCACTATCTATTCTAGCAAATGAACACAGTGAATTCATAAAGCTCTCTGTCAAAAAACACGTTTTCAAATCTGGAAGATTACTCCATAGTTTGTTTCATATGCACCCTATACTTCTTGTTCAGGGTGATCTCTTCAAATCTCCCTGACTTAGTCTTTTGTAAGTATGCCCTCGTCACTAATGGTTTGTAATAAGAAGAACCGCAGGTTCTTTTTACTTCTAGTGTTACCTTTTGCCCTCATCCCACAAACTCATCTGGTAGATTTCTTACAGATTTCTTCCAACAGCCTGATTTAGTTCCCCTTATGGCCTCCAGAACTGTACATTGTACTTAAGACATTGCCTCATTGCATCCTGACATAGTAAAACCATTGTTTCTTTGATACTTGCAGCTATCACCCAGAGGATACATCATAGCATTCTGTTCACAACTGCTACAGCCTTCTCACTCTGCTGCTGGTGGTCTAACCAAGGTCTGAACAACATCCACAGGTCTTCACCCTATTCTGCTATCAACTGTTTCACTCACCAGCTGATACTTCACACTGAAGTTGTCATGACTCAGGTGGATTATTTTGGATCAGCAGGTTTTTATTGTTCTAGTAACATTAAAGTCTAGGTACCTTTTCTTCCAAAAATTAACAGTGTTTGCTGAGCTGTAAAAAAAAAAAAAAAGGAGTTCCCTGCTGAGAAGTGGGCTTCTGTTGTACTTTGCACCAAAGTCCTATAATTTGTCATTCTTTGAAACTAAGTACTAGGTTTAGCTGCTCCTATAATTTCTCACACTGTGGCATTGAGTACTATGTTTAGCTCCATAGAATGATAGTTTGTGAATTGTGTGCACATACAAGGTGTACCTTGCTCCATGCTTGTTAACAGCTGCAGATGAATGCTCCAGATTCTTCACTGGTTGAACAGACCTGATGTCTATAGTCATTCAGATGTTCCTGGAATATGATGCAAATGTAATGTGCTTACTTAAAACAGTGCTGCCTACAATTCTTGCACTAAGATGTTTGTTATTGTAGCAAGTTCATCCCAATATATTTGCCATCCTGTCATAACCAGAATTCTCCCTATTAAAGCATTTTAAAGGACTTTACACAGTTTATTTCTAGGCAATTATCAAAACTAAGTTTCCCATCCAGCCAAAAATCTAAATGTATTTACTGAATGTTTGTAAACCAGTTAAGTGGACTCATCCAAGGACTTTTTTCAATCACAACCAACCAAGCAGGCTAACCAAACAGGCAAATACAATGGACAAACACATAATGTATAGTTCAATAAACAGGTTTATACCCAGATGCACATGTAATACAAAGTAAACTGAAGAATGATAGCATGAAACAAAGTTTTGCAGAGGCGTGTATATGAAAGGTATAAAAATTCATTATGCTCTAAAAATATGCACAGGTATGCATTTATTCCAAATGATTAAAATAAGTGATTACAAAAATGTCAAAAGATATGTGGAAAAATCAGAAATAACATGTCAATATAAGATCTTACAAAAACCTTCGGTAAGAAAAAGGGCTATAAACTGAGATGAGGACTGAAATAGTATCCCATGTCCTAGAACTGTGAAACAGGAACCTTAGCCCCTTTATTGAAATGCATATTATTTTTTTTTTCAGATTTATAAGAAAAATAAAGTAAGCTACATGAAAGAAATAAGAACTACGTAGTAACATACTAAAAAAAATAAAAGGGCTTCCTTTAAAAATGTAACTAAATATAATAAGAGCTATTTTTAATATATTGCCATCATTCCTAACACTATAGTAAATAATTTTTCTGAACTAAATGACTTCTTTGACTTAGTCAGCACTCATTACAGACTATCTCATATTACTAGAAATTTAAAGGGTTGCATGCGTTTGCAGCTTAGCAATAACCAAGTTTTAAAAAAGCAAACAAATATGATTCTGGCACAGATAACATTATCAGTAGAAACATACATTACATTTTCACCAATAATTTCAAAATGCTTGTTGTGCTCCACAAACCCCAAAGGATGTCCAGGTGTTTTCAGCATACAAATGTAATAAATATTAATATTCTTTCTCAAATCACAAATTAATTAGTTTATTGTGCAGTCTGTCCAGTAGAATAGAATGGCTGCAGATGAGCTTATAATTGAGAATCTTAGTGTTTTCTGCTACTAGGTTTTGAGCAAATGTGGTTTTGTTTCTGCCAGATTCTGATTAATAAATAGCCTTCAAGAAAAAACTACAGTTATTACTAAACTATGACTATTTTATTTGGTTACAGTATTTATCATTAGATAGGATTCACCCATCATTATACCTAGACTTTCTTTCTACTTTGAATATTTTATAACTTAGAATTAATGTTTCTATAATATGAAATTGTATTTGCTCCCATTAGCAATTGTTTTGAATCAGCTGTTTCTACTACATCAGTTTCAAATCTATTTCCTTTAAGCATTACAAATTTCATTTAATTATTCACTCCTAACAACAAAAGTGGATATGTAAATTAGTTTTGGGTCTCCAAATAGCTCATACTGGAGCTCAGACATGTTATTGTCATTAATCACTTTTTGTTGTCATGAGGGTTAATCTGTTTGAACTTATATGTTCATTCAGATTATAAGTGCATGTCACTTCATGTTGGTTAAAGTTTTTAAAAAATTCATTATTAGTATGGTTACTCTTACTTATTTTTTACTCAATATTAACATTTTCATTCTATCGGCCTATCTCTAATAAACTTTTATACAATTTGTTAGAGAGAACCAATCTAACTATTTCACACACATTTTCTCTAGATAAAGTTACACTCTTTACTAATCAGTTAACACCAAACATGAAAACTTTAATTAACTCACAAGAAAGTCATAGTTGATGGATTTAACCTTACCTTAAATGTTAATGGATTAAACAATCCAAGGAAAAGATCCAATTTACTTAGATACTTGAAACTAAATAAAATCCAGGTTGTATTTATTCAAGAATCTCACCTAAAATCAGATGATAACTTTAATTGGAATCCATTGGAATATATAAATCTATCTTGCTCATCATATAAGAAAAAAACAAGAGGAGTTCTGATACTTTGGAGGAAAAACTTCATCATTCCCCAAATTATTTATAAGTATGAAGACAAAGAAGGTCTTATTTCAATTGTAATAATAAGATTTAATAATAGAATATGGACACTTGTTAACACCTATTGGTTTCCTGGTATAGGGATGGGAACTGTTAGGAAACATTTAGAACTAATTAACAAAGTTTATAAGGGTATTCTGATTCTAGGGGGAGACTTCAACTGCACTTTAAACATTTCTGAAACGTGGAATAAAAAGCACTTCTGTCTTACTTCTTTAGGAAAAGCTCTAAGAAATTGATGTGAGAACCTAAATCTAATTGACACCTACAGATATAAAGACCCCAACTCACTATCCTTTTCTCATAGAGATTATAGATTTGGCACCCAAACCAGAATTGATAAACTTTATGTATTTCAAGATTTAAGTATGAAAAATAATTAACTTTTCTATATTCCCTTGCCCTTTTTTGGATCATAATTCACTTATTTTAAAACTTGAAATTGATTTTAAAAGGTTGATTTTCACAACAAGGATACCAGCATACATCACCAAACTACCACAATTCAAGCCATGGTTAAATCATGAAATTCAAAACTTTCTTGACATTAACCAATCTAATGATATTTGTTTGACAAATTACTTTGCATACCTGAAGGTCTGACTTTCCATTATTTTCTGTACAGTTTCATATTGTAATCATTAATTGATTTGGTTTCTCAAAATTGATTTAGTGGTTAACAAATCTCTAATACGATTTCATGTACTTTGAAGGACATATTTAATTATTTTTAATCATGCACTACGATGACAAGGCTGTTTATTAAAAGGAAAACCACAAGTAATGGTGAAGCACTGTGTCACACAAAAAAGACTTTAAGCCACTGGTTTAGCACTTTCAGCCCAAAAATTAGGCCTTCATCAAAACAAACTGTTAAAAAAACTGTCCCATTTTTATAACATAATCAGTACACATCAAACCAATCAGACCTCAGTTTTCTTAAAACTTAATATAAAAAAATATATATATGTATAAAATACATCCTATATAATGCATACATTTTTAATAAACTATTTACATTTGTTATAACAGACTTTTCTTTTCAACACAGCTTTATAGTTGACACCATTGTTGAGAACTGGTGCCCTGCAAGCATCAAAACGAACCTGCTATTTGAAATCTCTAAAATCTAGTTCCCCATCTCTGTCTCCATTGAACATGATCTATAACTGTGAAAAGAAACTTAACACTGTCATTGTTATCCACACAATTTAAAGTGTGTTTATAAAGAGAATTGTCCACATTTTTCTTTCTAATGGCATAATAATGTTCATACATCCTGTTTTTAAGTTGCCTATTGGTCTTCCCAATATAAAACTAAAAACAGGTGGAGCATTTTGCCATGTATACCACAAAAGTAGATTTACAATTGAAAATGCCTGGAACATGCCAAATCTTATTCTGGGTTACAATATCAAATTCTGGTCCCTCTGAAATATATTTACAAAAATTGCAGCTTTTGCATTTAAAATTACCTGTGTTACCTTTGGGCTTTTTCTTTGTCTACTTTCTAACATTTCTTTGAAATTCCTTGCTCTTGTGTTAACAAAAATAGGGGCTTCTCCTACTACATCTGAAGATTACTGTTGGAAACTAATATTCTCCAGTTATTTTACATTATATTTTTGATTTCTTTGCTATCTATAGTAAAGGTTAACAATATTGTTGTAACCCAATCCTTCTTGTCCTGTGTGTTCCCTCTGACCCCCCTCCTTTTTATTTGTACTAATAATGTCATGCACAAAATTAGAAGAGTGCAGGTTCATGTTGGAATGCATGGACAACATTCTTTCATGCAATTACTTCATGTTTGACAATGAATATTTCTTGCAAATCAAGGGTGTGGCGATGGGTGCCAGGATGGCTCTCAGTTATGCCAACTTAGTTTTGGCTTACTGGCAAAACAACATTATGTCCACATTTACCAATAGATACAAAATTGTGAGTTACCATCGTTTTACTGATGATTTGTTTTTTATTTGGAGAGCAACACAAACTGAGCTCTTGCTGTTTATTGAAGACATGAACAACAGCACTTCTTTTTCTGCATTTTACTGGTAGCTGGGACAATTTTAAGATTTCTTTTTTGGATTTATAGGCTATCAAAGAGGAAGGTAAAGATTTTATGAGGTCCAGCATCAGTTATAAAAATGTGAACTAGATTTTAGAGAGTTCAAATGGCAGGTTCGTTTGGATGCTTGCAGGGCACCAGGGCTCAACAATGGTGTCAACTATAAAGCTGTGCTGAAAAGAAAAGTCTATTATAACAAATGTAAATAGTTTATATGCTTGTTAAAAATGAATGCATTATTTAGGATGTATTTTATACATATATATATATATATATATATATATATATATATATATATATTTATTTATTTTTTTTTATTAAGTTTTAAAAAAACTGAGATCTGATTGGTTTGATGTGTACTGATTATGTTATAAAAATGGGACAGTTTTTTAACAGTTTGTTCTGATGAAGGCCTAATTTTTGGGCTGGAAGCGCTAAACCAGTGGATTAAATTATTTTTTGTGTGACAGTGCTTCACCATTACTTGTGGTTTTCCTTTTAATAAATAGCCTTGTCATCTTAGTGCATGATTAAAAAGAATTAAATATGTCCTTCAAAGTACATGAAAGCGTATTAGAGATTTGTTAACCACTAAATCAAGTTTGAGAAACCAAATCAATTAATGATTACAATATGAAACTGTACAGAAAATAATGGAAAGTCAGACCTTCAGGTATGCAAAGCAATTTGTTTACTTAGTTATTTATTTAATAGATGAGTAGGTAGTGTGCTACACGAAGGATTTTCAACCATGGTGCAGGCACAAAGGTAGTTACACCAACAGCGAGTAATTCAGAATGCTGTAAAGCTATACAGTCATGACAAAGCATAGTAAAAAGTACTGATAACTGAGGAACATTAAAAAATCTTAGCACAGAACTGAACATCAGAACATATACCTTAATTCGTTTAAAACATAGCAAATTTGGTATCTCTGTTTAGGCAACAATAAAGAAATAAGCTGAATAAATATTTATATATGTACAAATTTGATTATTTGCAGTATATTGTTTAAGATTAATTTAATAGGATATGCTGTATTTGTTTCAGTAATGTATAAAAACACAAGTTTATTCAGTAGTCCACAAGGTAAACCAAAATAATTGCCCACTTAGCTATAAATATATGAGAGCAGAATGTTATATCAATATGTGTTTTTTTAAACAGGTGAAACAGCTTGTACTGCTGATTGAAAATCAGTTGATCAAGCAGAACTATTTATTTCAGTACAAGATTGCGGTACAGTGGGCGATCAGGGAATATGTGTAAAAAGTATTCTGAGAATAAAAATAGAATGGTACAATAACAAGAAACTACTAAAAAAAACAAAAAAGTACCAAAACTAACACAGCTGAAGATAAAACAAAAAACTTTAATGCACACAAAAGAGAGTAAGCGCTTTCATGGTGTGTTCTCACCATTTTATCAGACTGATGAAGAAATGAGAGCACACCATGAAAGCGCTTACTCTTTTTTGGGTACATTAAAGTTTTTTGTTCTACCTTCAGCTGTGTTAGATCAAGGAATATGCACTTTCCCTATTGTAGTGCAATCTCAGTTATATTTAATTACCAGAGGATGTTTTGCAAAAAAGATGTTTTACCACTTTATTTATTTATTATTTATTTAATTTTTAAGTATTGCAGGTTGGACCATTTCTGGTCAATGATTTGGAGTTCAATGTTATTCCTTTTCAAGGAATGATTAAGCTCCCTGTATATATAGTATAGTAGTGTTTGATGGTCTGATGCACATGTTCAATGTTATGAAATTCGATGTTATGGGTTTTAGATGTTTTGGGTTTTAGATGTTCTGGTCTCAATGTTAAGAAATTAGATGTTATGGGTATTAGATGTTTTGAAGTAGACCTATATATATATATATATATATATATATATATATATATATATATATATATGTATACATATACATATATTTATGTGTATATATATATATATATATATATATATATATATATATATATATATTTATATATATATATATATATATATATATATATATATATATATATATATATATATATAAATAACTGCATGTCCTCCCTGTGGTTGAGTGACATTTAAAGACATGCAGGTAGATGCGTGCGTGAATGGGTGTGCCTTCTTTGAAGGTCAGGCGTTGGGCTGGCAACTTGGCACTGTAAAAATCCACTGCCAATCATTAGCGGACTGGAGGTTTGCTGTGACGACCCCTAACCAGGAAAAGCCGAAAGACATTACTTTTTTACACACACACACACACACACACACACACACACACACACACACACACACACACTCACACACACAATGAGAGAGGTATGTCCATATAGACAGGTAGCATTGTGCAGCCTATACAGTCTCCCTAAACAATACGATATCCACAGGATGTCCCAGGTTATAGATGTCACTTTGGCACAGATTCCCTCTCTTTTTTGCAGGTACCTCTGCCAGATTTACTCCAGAAAAAACAAAAATCAATGCCACAAAATGTGTTTATTGTTGAGGTTTGCTTTTCTACACCAAGGAAGTGACCATGTACTTTTTTGGATACTTCACAAATAAGCTCTGACTGGACCATCACACTCCATGCCTCCATGATTTTCAGGTAAGCTCCTGTTTACACCTTTCCAAATCTCTGAACGAGGTTCTAATTTCCTGATTTGCTGATTATATGTTACTCATCTGCTAGGGAATATTTTTTTTTTTTAACTACAGCTCTATGAGAATTTCCCATGCACAAGTCATTTGCTATGCATTAAAAGGCATGCTACACATTTTCCAAACCCAGCATGTCACAAATAACCCACCCCATCACAAAAGCATTGATTTTTGGCTTAATATGATAGGGTGTAAAATCTTACAACCAATTAGAATTCTGGTTTTCTATTCCAGGCCTTTGACTCACTGTTATGAGGAAAATTTGGAGGGATATTTCCCATGGGCAGAACTTGCTATTACCTTCTGTCTGTTTACTCACCCATAGTAAAGGAGTGTGTCTGGTTGCTACATTGAAATGTCTGCCTAGTAAATAGTATTTCAAGGAATAGAAAACAAACTTCATTGCTAAACACTCTCTTTCTGTGGCTTAATTTCTCATTTTAGCATTGTTATTTTTCCGTTTATATAACTCACGGACAGCTACACACTTTGAACATCTCTTCCCAATCCTGCTTCACATGTACTGGCATATAGGGTAATTTTCTCAGAAAAGTCAGTAGTCCCACACACTGATTCTGGTTATAGCATCCTTTTTAGTCCATTAAATGTTCTAACAACTTCAAGAGACCAATGCACCTCTGCTAGAACACTCCCATTTGTGAGATCTGTCAAAGGACTGACAGTACTTGTGAAATTAGATACAAATGTTCAGTAATATCCAACTAGTCCAAGGAAAACCTGCATCTGTCTTTTTAAGGAGGGTGTAAGCCAGTGTTTTATGTTTTCTTTTTGTCTTTTCCATCTGTGGCATTACTACCCCCTTTAAGGTATGTTAGATACTTGGCTTCCACCATATCCAGTTTACTTTCCTTGGCATTCACAGTCAGACCTGCTTGTCTTATGGGTTCTAGCAAGGTGTAAATTTTTACTGAGACTCACAGTTCTCTGAATGAATGAGTACATCATCCAGGTATGCCATAGCATATTGAGAGTGAAAGTTCAACGTTTTATTCATAAGTTCTAAAACGTAGCTGGAGCACCATGTAGTCCTTATGGCAACATAGTTACTGACATACACCATCAGGGATCACAAATGCTTTTATTGTTTTGCTGAGGGGGTAAGTTGAATTGCCTAGTATCCCTTTGTCAAGTTTGGTGTTGCTAATTTTCTGGCCTTTCCTAGGTTCTTAACTATAGCTTTCAAACTTTGACAATTTAAATTCAGTTTACTAAAGTCATTACTAAATTTGATACTTCCATCAGGCTAGGGAAACAAACAAGTCAGTTTTAACCACTGTGTCACTGACTAATCACATTCTGCTAAAGCTATTAGCTTATCAGATTCATGGGACCACTTTGTAATGCCCATTTTTATATCTTGCTGGGCAAAGCTCTTTTAAAGCTGTACACTGTAAAAAATACTGACATTTTCAATTTACTGTTTTGTCAGACTCTTCTTGTAGTTTTAAATCAGACAACTGTGCTCGTATATGCTTTAAATCAGGCAACTGTGCTCTTACTAATTTGTCAGCATTAAAACTCAAGTAATATAACTGTATTGCTTGCATGTAGCTTTCAGATGGGAGAAGAGATGTAGCGAAGACTGGTAAATGGAAATGTCTGACAATCTACCTGTCTACATATGTTGTTCTTCCAGTTCACAATGGTAAACAAAGAAATATAGCCCACTTGGATTTTAAAGCAAGCAAAAGAGTACCTTTAGAATTTTTCACCTACATAAATATTTACAGTCCACATAGCCCTGTGAGACCTACTAGCAATGTGCTGCAGTCAAACAAATGTTCAGGATATAAGTGCGGCTAAGGCCGATTCCAACTTCACCAAAGCCAGAGTCGCACCTCAAACCTTTAAGGTCCTCATATGAGTACTTTCTCATCCCTTATTGATCCACCAGATGAGGAACTATCATCCTCATTTTAGTTGTCCAGGCTACTTCATTTTTGTACCACAGTAACCGGCAATCATTGCCTTGTTAATTGGCTAATATGGTGTTGCCTAGGTACTTGTTTGAGAGAATATTCCCACACATCTGCTTGGAGAAAAAGTAAAGGCACAGTGACATATTACTGATTTTGCAAAGACAATATTTTACTATATATGCATATATACATATGGGAACACTTCTCTTTTATTCAAGCATTAGGAATATCAACATTTTTTATGCCAGCACAAGAGATCAAATTGTCATATGATAGCAGTCTGTTGGCATTACTTTGAGCAAGATCAGGGTACCGTGGGGATTGGCAATTTGCCCCTTCCCCACTATTGTCAGATTTATGAGTTGGTATACATAAGTAACATAGGACTTTGCATTTACAGAAAAAGAGTTTTTATGTTTATTTTTGATATTTCGAGTTTTGATCTTTTTAGATCAAAATTCTTATGTCTGATATTTTGAGTATTTGATTATGTGCATGGTCCACATACGTAAATACAAAGTCTAAGCACCCAAACATTGATGCTGTTAATGTTGAAACAAAATAATTTAAAACAAAAACATCAATATAAAATGCTCTTGCTCAACAACATATCCTCAAAGCATGCAACCACAAAACAATGTTTTTGCCCAGCTAGTTATATATACCAATTCCAAGATTGCACAATACTAAGGAAAGGGCACATTCCTTAACCTTGATATTGTAACAATCTCTGAAACCAGTAGATCAGCTGTTTTCTCATCCAAATTTTGTCACTAAAACAGCTATTGTCTCTGCTGACATGATTTAAGTGATATTTGCCACACACACATACACACACACACACACACACACACACACACACACACACACACACACACACATATATCTGTGTGTGTGTGTGTGTGTGTGTGTGTGTGTGTGTGTGTGTGTGTGTGTGTGTGTGTGTGTGTGTGTGTGCTGCGTGTATATATATATATATATATATATATATATATATACACATTATATATATATATGGGTACACTTCACATAATCGAATTACTGAAATCTCGAATTTCGTATGGTCGAGACCATATGATCGAGATTTCAGTAAATCGAATATGTGTAGTGTTGAAAAATAAAAGTTTACTTACCTTAATACATTGCGTACACACAGAGGCAAGGATTCTTGTACGTTCTGTGTGTACGTAATGTTTTTTTTTTTTTGTGTGGTGTTGACAGGAAATGAGAAATCTCCCATTTTGCACTTCCGTATACAGTGCAAGACGGGAGATTTCCCATTTCCCCACTCTAGCGCAATCTTGGAGTTGGTATATTTAAGTAGGGGGGGTGTGGGGGAAGCCCCCCTGCAAAAGCGAAGTTTGTCTTTTTTTTTTTTTTGGTTTCATTTCAGAAGTTCGAGTTTACAAAACTCGATGTTTTGGTTTCGGTTATTTGAAGTTCGAGATTTTGTAAATTCGAGCTTCTGAAGTGAATCCATATATATATATATATATATATATATATATATATATATATATATATATATATATATGTGTGTGTGTGTGTGTGTGTGCATACATATATATATTTATATTCATGTACACACCTACAGAGACAGAAGGGTGCTCTTTACTCTGCTGAGTCCTCAGTTCATCCACAGTGTGAAGTGCTTGTAAAAATTGCTGACAGTACTAATTATTTAGTGACTGAGATGTTGAAACAAAGCTGTTCAAGTGTGTGTGAGTAAGATAAGTGTGGTTAGATGCAGAGCTAGCCCTTCTTTCACCCAGGGCCATTCCCCAATTTGGCAACATGGTCAACTTTAAGTTGAAGTTCAAAAAATATATATCACTTACTTGACGTTCAAGAAAAAAAAATATTTTTCTACTTTAAACTCTTACTGTTACAACTGTAATAAGCAGCTTACTACATCTGGCAGTGAGTGTTGATTTCTTCAGCCTTGACCAAAGATGCATCATCAGCAGTCAATGACCTAATCCACACATGGAGCACTAAAGAGCTTCTGCTAATGCACTACTGAATGCTGGTAATGAATATCAAGCACCTGAGACTGTGCACTGCCTCTTTCATCCCACCTTAGATACACCTTTGAGAGTGGGTTTGGGGTTTTCATACTGAAGGTATACATCTGGACGGTATACATCTTTTTGATGCAGCTGAACCATGATATGTTCTTTCTTGTAAATTCATCATTTTGAACTGCTTGTAGCCTTTCTGCTTCTGCTTCTGAGGTCAACTATTATTTGTTGTACAGTTGCTATGGCTGTCACGTTTTTATAAAGCCTCCAGTCACATGTCTTATTGCAGCATCCAGTAATTAATCATCTGACTAGCTGAGCTAGCATGTTGTCCGTACTCTTCACATGTCTCTCCATAAAACATTTTCTGTTAAGAAACTTGTCCTCCTCCATTAGTATTCTTCATTGTCAGCTTCTCTATTAATTATAGCTCTATGACATCAGCCATTTGCAACAGGTTGGTTGGGCAATTTATGATTCAGACACTATTACATAAATCTTCTGTGGGTTTTCCACAAAGGAAACTGATCCTCAAAGTGTGCTCAGCAGCAACTCATTACGTACGGTGATATATGAACTCGTGTTAACACAATCTTCATTATATAGCACTTAATCATACATACCTACCTAAATTTGTCATATGTGCAAAAACCTGCTTAGCATTTTCTTTTTAAGTCATTCATTTATATTGCACACTCAATAAGTAATATTATTTTAATTTTATTTTTTCAAATCTTTCCGTGTACAATAATATACAGTTTTTTGCCAAAGCTCACTTATTATTTTGCATGTTAAACATTTGTATTCCAAATCATTTTCAAACTTAAAACAAATTTAAATATTCCTAACTCATTTGCTTGGTCTTTATTTGTAATTTTACCTCTTATAACCTTTTTTCTCTTCTCCATCCTCAGTATAAAATATATTAATTTACTAAATGATTTATACTTTCTACCATTTTTCTTAACCCTTTTTTTTAAACAACTTTATTAAATTTCAAATAGAAAACAAATATCTTCATAGAGTATTCACAGATATTTCAACTTAAATAATTTAAAAAACAAACTATATTAAACAAACATAACTAGACTATTTACAAAGACGTTCACAGATGTACAATATATAAATATTGGTATACTTCAACAATTATCTAAACTGACAAATTATTTCCCTAGTAAGCCATATAACTTATTCCATATATTGTAAGAAGATGCATTCCTGTTAGATCTTGCTTTAAGGGTCAATAGTTCCAAATGACAGAGTTCAATAAGAAGACACGTAAATTCTTGGAAAGTGGGAGATGTGTCAGATTTCCAATTTCTTGTAATAATTTTTCTGGCAACAGCTAATATGAACCAAATCATAGGATATTTAATTTTCTTAATATGTTCAGGTACTGGAGTATTGAATAGAATCATAGATTTAACAAGCATAAAATTATCTGAAAATAAAGCATGCAAAAAGTCATTGATGTCCACCCAGTACTTTTTTAGGCTGCACAGTCAAAAACATGTGTGACCAATCAGCACTCACTTCATTTTTACATCTCCAACTTGTATTATTCCTCTTACTAAACTTACTTATTGTGTAAGGAGTTAAGAAAGATTTATACATATATTTCCATGTAAATAGTTTCCATTTAATCGAAGAAGGGGTCTTATTAGCTGATTCTAATGTAGTTTGTTTATCTTCATGATTGGGGAGATTATTAATAGTACAAAATAGCTCCAGTGACTCTCAGAGTAAATGTCATTGTCATTTCTAATTATATTATATCTATGGCAATTTATTTTTAATAGGACATTTATGTTGAGTGGATAACATCAAATAATGTATACGCTTAGGTATTGTTTTTTTTTTTTATTGTAGGAGACATCAGATCAAATTTATTTAAAATAAATTGTCTACATGCTTATGTTTCTAACCATAAATGAGTGTCTATTTCAAATTCAGCTGTCAAATAGTCAATTGATTTTAGCTCATCTTTTACCATCAACTTGAAACCAGTATATTAGTTGGAAGAAATATTTTTAGCCTGTCTGCATATATGGACATAAACATTTTATAATCAGTGTTTAGTAAAGAATTTGGCCTCTATGAGGAACATTTTGTGGAGTCCTTATTAGATTTTACTATGAGAGATATAAAAGTATATTTCCAGGAAGGTGGAATGGTAAATTTCTTTGAGAAATAATAAAAACTTTATGAAGCATATTTAAAGCAGTTTTAGGCAATATTTTGTATATTTCAGGAATTAATACCATCATTACCAGGTGCTTTATTTTTTTTTAGTTTGCTAACTTAATTTTGAAGATCAATAAAAGATATAGGTTTATCTAGTATGGCAGATTGTTCTTCTGATAATCTATTTTTAGTGTATTTAGAGATGAAAGCTTTGATTTCTTCTTTTGAATCTATGACCTTAGGTTTCTGGTTAATATTGAGAAAAAATCTCTAAACTCTATTATTATATTCTGTAGATCAGAGACCATCTTTCTTTTTTAGGAGAGAAAATCTCATTAATATAATTAAGTTTATTAAGTCTTTTGATTTTGTTGGCCAACATTTTAAGATGTCTAGGGTTGGTAGAAAAGTTTATAAATGTACATTTCTATAAACTAATCATAGTTTTATGATTCAGAATCTCCAAGTATTTAATATTCAATGACATGATTTCATTTTCTTTTTTGCTTTTATCTTTATCACCTCTATTGATAACTATTAAGTTATCTAATTTGAATTGTATGTCTTGTAATTCTTTATCCCATAGTTTATTTTTGTTATTATGCCAGGTAATGATTTTCCCATATAAGTAAGCTTTTAAAACATTATATATACATATATATATATATATATATATATATATATATATATATATATTTATATATTTATATATATATATATATTTAAATATATATATATTTAAATATATATATATATATATATATATATATATATATATATATATATATATATATATATATATATATATATATATATATATATATATATATATATATATATATTTTTTTTTTTTTTTTTTTCAGAAATGTCATTTGTAGTGTTTAAAGTAATAACGTTTTGAGTTTCTGATTAAAGGAATTCTTTAAAGTCATTTTATTTTGTAATGTATGCAGGGATTCTTTTAATTTGAATATTATGTGTTGTGTTAATTAATAATGCAAAGGTTATAGAGTTATGATCTGATAAGGGACAGGAGATGGCCCTTGTTTTAAATAGGCTATTAGTCAGTTCTTTAGAAATATAAATGTTACCTATTCTAGAATGAGTATTATGTCTATAAGAGTAAAAAGTAAAAAATAATTAATTTGGATCAGCAAAATTGTTAATGTCTTTCAGAAGATAATTCAGTAAAATCTTGTAACAGTTTAGCTAATGCTGATTTCCTCCTTTTGCCCTTGGTATAGTGTCTTTATTGTTTAATATACAGTTAAAGTCCCCTGCCATTATTTTGTTGCCTTTAGATAAATGGACCATCTGGTTTAAATGCTGTTTTACTGTATTCATCCCAATTCCAGGGAGCCAATAAACATTTATAAGTGTACATTTTGTTGTTCAACTCAATTGTGACAGAGCAAAACATTCCTTTACCATCTTTATAGATGTCTATAATCCTAGGGAGAAGTATTGTATTGCTCCATAGTATAGCTACTCTTCTTTTCTTAGAGTGTTCTGAACTCGATATTACAGTATATGACATAGTATTAAGTTTGGTTACATCTTCCTTTATTAAATGCCTTTCTTACAGAAAAATTAGATGTGATTTGTGTAATTTAAGATATTTATATAAACTTCCCCTCTTGCAAGGGTTATTTAATCCATTAATATTGATAGAAATACATTTTAAATGAAACCTATAAGACTGTTTATGTGAACTGAATATAAGTTGACCATTAATACTTTTTATGGAAAAAACATATGAGGAATTCCATCAGATGCTAAACAATTAGTAAGAAAATATAATTAAAATGATGTCTGTTCTGTAATGTGTTTTTATATGCAAATACATACCCTGGGATTCATGAAGCTTGCGCCATGCGCCAGAGTAGCGTCGGTGATCTAGCGCCAAATATGGCCGCCGAGCGTTTCAGGTAAGAGCTGTTTCCATGTGCACTACCAGCGTATGGCAGAGCTGCACAGCTCCCAGAGCATGTATGCTAATTACCCCATGCACAGCAGTGTAGCATGCAAATGAAGGTATATAGCGATTTATGAAGTGGTGCAAGCATAGCGTAAGCATGTAGAAATGTAAACCAAAAAAATAAAATGGTTTAAATTTTGTGAAACATAAAATCGGAGCCATGAAAGAGGATGAAACTTACGTATTATAATGTTAATATATGCCAATGGGTAAATATATAGCCAATGGCATAAAACAGCATGCACAAAATATAAAAAAATAACATTTAATGTCATGGCCACACCAACGCAAAGTAAAACTGCAGTGCATCGGTGCTCAAACGGGATCACAAGGAAAATATATTTATATGTCATAAAACTGTAATGTAACGCAATTCATGATATCCCCATAATAGTCAATGGCACAGTAACTAGGAATTAATGGTCAATGCCATGCAAATGAGTCAAGTAATACTGAATCGCAAACACCCCGCTGGCGTAAGGATGTACCACACGGCATAGCAGTACAACACCAAGGAGTGACCTGGAGGTAAACATGACATCAAGAGAGGGACACGCCACCATAGCTGTAAGCACATTGGATCATTGCTAATCTGTGTTGCATGTTGCTAAGCAAAGCCGCATGATAGGGGTGTGGAAGTAGCCATAGCTTTGCTTAGCTGAGAGCACACAAGGTAACTGAAAGCTCACGTGAACGTGGATGAAAACGTGCATGAAACCTTGTAAATGGCTGTGCGCGGTGCGCACCACAGCTGAAACAGGAAGGATATGGGAAGAAAGTAAGGAAATGCTGCAGCATGGTAATTGGAGTACAAATGAGTAATTAACACGTAGAAACTCACAGTGGACCATAGACAACAGCTAACAAGGCTGCTAGCAGCTACCTGCAGAACAGGAAAGGGGAGGTGCCGTACAGCAAAGAAAAGAGAACTGTCACAGCAGAACAGAGCAAACTTACAGTAGATCAGCTACATAACACATTTCCCAACACAATCCTGGGTTGTGAAAGCACAAAACAAGAAAGGTGGCAGCTGGATGCATGCCTGACAATGGGAGGGGAACCGAGTTGAAAATAAAAGTAAAGGGCAATAGATGAATCACGGCAGACAAGCGTAAGTCAACACCAAAGGCCCAACAATAGTAGTACTTGCTGTAAAACCAATAATTAAGATACCCTGCAGCTAGAATAGCACAAACACTAAAAAATAAGGTGTGAAAGCCCCACACACACACTTGTGTATTCCCAGACACTCTGCACCATTGGTGTAGACAGATGGGGAACTTTTAATATGTACATGTTAGGGGCCGCCATAGCTTTGATTCACCAGCATGTGTTGGAGACTGACGGTATTGTGGAGGATGATGCTGACAACCATCTCAGGCAACGGAGGAGGAGAAAAGTGCTCAGACCCAGGGTAACCTACCAGGGGCTGCATGATCTGGAGATAGTAGAGTGTTACAGGGTGGACAGGGGCATCATACAGCAACTTGTTGAGCTGTGCCGGCCACGCCTCAGAGCCAGAAGTAACAGAGGGGAACCCATCCCAGTGGACACGAAGGTATGTGTAAGCTTGAGAATACTAGCCACAGGTGCCTTCCAAAGGCCAACTGGGGATATCATGGGGATCTCACAGGCATCAGAATCCAGGGTACTCCACCAGTTCCTGGATGCCATGTTACCACATGCCAATGAGTACATATACTTCCCCCCAATGCAGGAGGAGTTGGCCAGCAATATGCATCTCTTCCACCATGTGGCAGACTACCCGGAGGTACTGGGTGCAATAGACTGCACGCACATACACATCAAGTCACCACCCGGTGAGCAGGGCAGGCGCTACATAAACCGCAAGGGATTCCCCTCCATCAACTGCCAGGTCATGTGCAATGCCCAGGGCATTATCATGGATGTGTGTGCTGGCAGCCCTGGAAGCTATCATGACTCCCACATCTGGCATGCCTCATAGCTGTATCAGGTATTTGCCAGGGGGGACATCCCATATGGCCACCTGGTGGGGGATGCTGGCTATGCACTGGAACTGTGGATGATGACTCCCATCAGAAATGCACACACAGCCATGCAAGAATGCCATAATGAGGCACATGCAGAAACCAGAATCATCATAGAGTGCGTGTTTGTGATGCTGAAATCATGGTTCCGTTGCTTGGACATATCTGGTGGAGCCTTGCAGTACTCTCCAGGAACGTGTGCCCACATCTTCATAGTATGTGCCATGCTACACAATATGATCCTGTGGAAACAGCTGCAGCAGGAACAGAATGGTGAAGGCCCTCACAGCCCACCACCATTGCCAAGGGACCCACAGGCACGGGGGGATTCAGACCACAAACACCCTCTTCTAGCCCCAGTAGGCAGACGGAGGCATGCCTTGTATGCCCATGCCTTGGCAAACAGGGAACATATTGCACACACACTGACAGTGTAGGCACTCATGGACTGACACCCTTCTCTACCTGCACACACAGCAAACATGGATGGCACACACACACGACCACCTGTAAATTGTCATGTATAGGTGGTCTATTGTGTGCATCCTACATAGGTAGCCCTCAGCTACTGAACACACAATTGCCATTGGCACAAGGTAAGTCAATACCTGAACAGTAAATTAAGCTATCAGCATGTATCCATACTGTATGTACAGGTTCATAGATACATAGGTAGGTACATGCCCAACTGCCAAGGCCACTCATAAGCATAGGCAAAACATGTCTGCTGTTGCCACCCCATCGATTAACTAACTGTCCCTCTGTGGAGCAGAGCAAATTGCAGGATCCCTGGGGTGTAGCTACTGTTCAACACCCGCTCTGCAAGGATTCCCCGGAGTGTTAGTGAGGGGTTTTGTATAATGTAATCAGGGGTGTAGTTCCAAATAATGGGGAGTATCCCTGAAAGGAATCTTCACAGATGTGTACATGTCACATAGTATACCTTAAACACAGCTTGCATATATAGGTAGTTCTCCACAGAATAATAAACATGTGGAACCCACAACCGCTGAAATGTGCGTTGATCACCTTTGCACTACCAGTGCCTGCTCTGAGAGGTAAGATATCACTGCCAGGATTAGAACACGCAACCATGTACACATTTATCACAATAACATACCACTAATCTACCTGAGATGTACCAATGGCAGTTGTGTATACTGACAGGATAAAACACAAAAGGTAGGAATGTGTTGAACTAGGACAAACCGGCATGTACCCAATGAAAGGTGTATGTTACATATATGTATATATATATATATATATATATATATATATATATATATATATATATATACATCATCATATATATACAGAGAGAGAGAGAGAGGAGGAGGAGGAGAGAGATATGTCGATATATGGGGATATACATATATATGTAGATATATAGACAGGTTAACAACATCTACATAATCATGGAGGTACATATAAATGGAATATCTACCACATACCGACTGCTTTACATACCGACGCGCATAATCCCAAGGCTTAAGGTCCGAATGAACACAGTACCGAAACACCAGATGCACAAGGTGTAATCTCACAATGTTAATGGACAGTTAGTCAGTACTTCTGGTGTTGCGGTTCAGGTAGGTTACTGTGTGTAAGTGTGTTTCGTAGGGCTGTAGTGTGTGTAAGTGTGTGTTCTGTGTGTGGAGTGTGTTCTTGGGGGGAGTGTAATGTGTGGGTGTGGGTTAGCTTTGTGCGTCTATTTGCATGAGCTTGGAGGTAGAATGTTAAAGTAGGAGGTGGTGTGGGGAGCACAGACACCTACATGGGGGGTGTAGGAGGGCTTGGCCACCTGCTCATACGTAGTGTAGGATGGTTTGTTTGGATGTGTTGGGTAGCAGTGTGTCTGTGTGTGCGTGTGTGTGTTCCATGTTTGTGTTACTTCTGCGAGTTACTGTCGGTGTCAGTAATGTTGGATATGGGAGTCTGGTCAAGGTACAGTGTGTGTCGGAACTCTGTGGTTTCAGGATTCCATAGGTCTCCTGTATACAGCGGTTGAAGTGTTCATATATGGGTATAACATGGACCATAGCAATCACACATTCCGCCACTACCAACCTTTATGAACAAAGGATATGGAGAGTATATGCCTATACACTATTACAAATATGTGCTATGGACATGAGCCAATGATAGTGTTACCACCTGTCCCACTTTGCGAGGGACACTCTCTCTTTGGGCAGTTGTGTCTTGACCAAATATATTAAACATGGCAAATGTCCTGGGATTGTAGGATGTAATTATGTCCCATATGTACTGTAATAGTTGCATACAATAGTTATTTCTGTATCTAAAATACCTACATGTTACAGGAAACAGGATAAGCAACTAAACTGCTACAAGAATAAGCTTATATTTAGGCAAGAAAGGAAAGTTCTATCCCTTGTACTGACCATGGGTTGTGTTGGCCTGTAAAATCAGATGTGTGTCCCGAAAAGGTCCCACTATGGCCATATGAAAAGGTGGTAACCATAGCCAAAGAGGGTCAGTCACCAACACAACTACGATGACTGCAAATACCTATGTCAGAAATACACAGCTATCATGTAGCAACACGTTATTACATTCAGATGTATTACCGAAGGGATTCAAGGACTAACATCACCTGCATGCTATACAGGAACCACATAACAGTGCCTTAATGAATCAGCCTGCAATTACCATTGTATTAGTCCAAAAAAGGATAGGTGTTCAAATAGGGAAGGAACCCTCACACACATAGCGATTATGTATAAAACAGTTCCTATACACCTGCATCTGCTAAGCACACCCACCAACATCACCCCCACACCCAAACATATTACAATACAAACTGTAATAACATCATCAGTCATTCATTCACTGTACGACATCTGCAGAAGCCTTAACATACCTTGTCAGAGACACACTAACATGGCCCTATTTGAAATAGCTGCTGTTATACAATGGAACAGCTGCTTATGTAACAGGGTTTGTTTGCACTAATCCCGTTTCAGAGGGTTATGCGTACACTGGGATGTGTTAGCAATTAGTGAGTAACAGCACAGTATGCTACACTTGTACACCAAATCAAGGATGTCTGGTGAGCACATTGCACACCACACAACAATTCATGCATAGCCATATGGCCTTGAGCTGGCCAAACATCCTTGCCACACTTAAACATCTGCAGAAGTATCAGGTACAAACAAACCCTGCATAAGTAGCACTGTTCCGAAATATAACAGCTGTACTCATATGTAGAACTAAATCATCTAGCCATTGCACACAGTCCATGGGAGTCATGAAGCTAATATATCTCTGTGTGTCTCCATATAGCTGTTGAAATATGTTGCAAACACCACATCTAGGCCGTCTCCCTCGAAAGTAAGGCAAACGGACAATGCCCAAAAGGAGTACTCAGTTATACACCACTGTTACCATGGTATCGGCTAATGGAGTAGCTGCATAGCTGATGTGCATCTAATTAACTACTTTGGAACAGCAATTGGTGGACAGGATACCACATGTTACCGATATGTAACTAGAAAAGGATGTGTTATCACACATTCAAACCATCTGTATATACCAGCGGAATGTTACAAAGAACATTGAAACACAAACTGAAAATGATTGAATCAACAGTTAACGACACCTCGGGTTACTAATAAGGTATGTAGAACAGTCAGTATGTCTGTGTATGTAGTACCTTTCTGTAGTATTTAAAGTGCACGCTATCCATATAGTGCAAAGTTATCTTGTAGTGATGTATTGTTGAGCATAGTAATGCTTGTAGTATTTGTGTGTACTGCTGTAGGTCACAAGGCAAACACCGCATATACCACAAGGAATGCTATATAAGGGCTTTGAACAGAAATACTCCTCACCAGCCGATGTCAGTGGCAGGGCTGGTCCAACAAGTATGTGCTATAACAGGGGATAGTATATGTTGATATATTGTAACTGTAGCCATATGTATGGGTGTATTACAGAGAATAACATGTGGAAGGTTGGGCCACTGTGCAATTATGATTTGCATTGTGGGATATTGTGCCAATAACTGTGTAATGTACAGTATTGTAGGCAGATATGTATTACAAGCTACATAGCATTACTGTATTGTTTGGCAAACATTGGTTATGTCAATTGGCATTTACAATACACAATAACAGGATACATATGTCTTTTAGTCAGCTGACAGTTTATCAGTATGATAGCAAAGTAAAATGGAAGAGCTATTTAACTATCCATGCACATAAGACATGTAATATGTGCAAAGGTAGGTACTAGGCTGTCTTACCAAGGGTATTTGTAAGCCTAGCTAGAGTGTGTTGGCTTTCGCCACCCCCATAGGTTGGTTCCCTGTGCTTCTGAATGGCAGAGCCAATAGTTCCTTGTGCCTCTGTCCAGCAGAGCCACTGCAGTGATCCTTGGGGTTCATGTCTGTCTCCCAACCACACGTCAAGGTTTCCCTTGAAGTGTGCTAGTGAGGGGCCCTGCCTGATGCATATTGGAATCATGTTCCAAAGCATGGGGGGTGTCCGGGTCAGGGATCTATCCGTCCAGCACGTCCTACTCATCGTTGTGGTTAGGTGTATATCCCTAAAGCATGTGGCTCTCAGGGGCCTCTGTTTAGGTGGAGCATATCCAGCAATACAGGGATGGACATGGGCCTTGTATGTCAAGCAGAGATCACCTTTGAGTATGCGGTATGCAACTGAGTACAGCTGGAGTTTCTTAGGTTGGGCTGCTTAGGTCATCTGTTTGAGGTCAGTAATCCTCTTGGTGTGGTACTGGTGTGGTCTTCCAAGCTGTTGCAGTTGTCTTGTAAGGTATATCCCAAATGGGGTGTTGTATCCTTTAATGGGTCTAATATGTCATGAGTAGAGTCACAATGGCCCCTCTGATCTGGATGCGAATCCATTAAAGATTAGGGGGGCCATGTAGAAGGATATTCTAACCACGTTGTCATTATGGGTATCGAAGGAGAGATTGCTATCTACTGGGGTTCCTGGATCCCTTATTACCTTTTCTGTATGTAGGGGACTAGCACCTATGTGGTAGTCCATGGGTAATTAGTTATATCCAAAGGGGATGACTATGCACTTTTAGGCATTCAGCTTGACGCCATGATATTAACACCAGGTATCCATCTCAGTGTGACCCTTCCAGAGGGTGTCTGTAACAGCTGGGGAAACAATTATGTCCCCTAGTTTGCAGTCATCTGCAAACCTTTTCAGCCAAAGCCTTCCTGTGCTTGTCTGTATGTCAAAGAAGTATATACCGAACATGGGGGGTCCTAGGACTGAGCCCTGGAGGACACCACTTGTAATTGGTATACAGTTGGACCTAGGGTATGCAACTCCCACTGTTTGGGTTCTGTCAGTGAGCCACTTTGCAAACCATCACATGACGTAGGGGTTAATGTTCAGGCGGATGGGTATGTTGATAATACCAGAAGGAGGAATGGTGTTCAAAGCCTATGAGAGATCTAGGTAGGCTGTGTGACCTCATTACCCTCATCTAATGCCTTGGTAACTGTGTCTAAGAATTCCACCAGGATTAGGAGGCATGGTCTGCCCTATCAATGCCAAACAGGGAGGGGTCAAAGGTTTGGAGGTACCCAATGTCTCTGTGACAGTGATCCATGATGTGCACCATAGCCTTGCAGACCAGGCTAGTCAGGCCTATACGGAAATAGGTCCCGTGGTCTGTTGTGGCTCCACCTTTGTGGAGTGGGATAACTGTTGCTGTGCGCCATTCAGGGGGCACTATGCCCAATGTGAGGCTATTATTGAACATGGTGCATAGGTGGGGAGACAGTACATTCTGAAGTTCATGTAAAATGCAGCCTAGGATGTTGTCCAGTCCCATGGATGCTGTGATATTGCCTTTAGAGTGTGCAGCTTTGAGAGGGATCTGCCAGGATGTTGCCAATATCAATTGTTTCTGTAATGTTTGTGCCTTTGTGCTGTAACTCAGAGCAGATCTGGTTGTTGACATTGAGATATGTGACATAGCTATAGAATGCTTTGTGGCCTTTGTTGGTATTAGTCACGTTTTAGTTTTCATAGCTAGCTTTGGAGGATCTTATAAGGGATCTCACCTTCTTACTGAGGCTGGCCAGGGAGCTCCTCCACGCATGGGATTGTACTTTCATTTGCAACAGTGACTTCCTCCTGTAGTACAATTTGTTTATGGCAGGGGACCACCAGACTGGTTTTGTTAATTAGGAGTATAGCATCCTGGTTCTGTTTGGGATAGCACAAGCCATGCACTTGTGTAAGTGCTTATAGAGTGCATTTGTGTAGGATTCAGCAGTTGTAACAGTACTGCCCATCTGCATGGGTGTCATGACGTCCACCACATCTGTCTTAAGAAGCATGTAGTTGGTCTTGTAGACATATTATACTGTGGTTCCCTTAATGGGGGGTAGGTGTGAGATGTGGATATCAACGGTGTTCAGCACATGGTCTAATCGGACCAACGAGGAGTTGGCTTCACGTGTGGAGCACCAGTCACTCATGTTGGTAATGCCTAGGTCTAGGATATTGTTGCCCCTGGTGGGTGTGTGGATATGTTGAGTCAGGGCATTGGTCTTTATGAATTCCAGAAACCATTGAGCTAATGTGTTGGTACACAAGTAGTTTTCCCAGTTAATGGTGGGGTAGATTCAGTGAGACTTATGTGATGAGTGTGGTGTGTAAATGTGTACCTTCTTCACATGACAGTCAGGGTCAGGCTTGGTTGGAGAGACCTTTACCTCCAGTTTGGCTAGATGAGTGCATCTCTCACAGGTTGTAGTGTTGGGTGTTAGGTGGAGAGGCTTGTCTGTGTACATGAGACAATGTATACATTGCCTCAAGATGTCCAGATTCATCAGATAGACGGGTGAGAACACTGGCAGTTGACTCTTGGACATGCCTGAATATAGAACTACATTCACCTAGATAAGTGAGGAAAGTGAGTACAAGAGCTAAATTACTCTAAGCAAGTGAGAAAAGTATGTACAAAACCTGTTCACCCTTACCTCTAGGTAATGAGGAAGATTGAGTGCTATAGTAATTATTAGCTTACGTAGTGCTTACAAGTCCTGAACAAGTGCTTAGCATGAATAAGCAATCCAGATAGGGTCTTGGATAACATAAACACACAGCCTCCTCCCCCCAACAGGTACACAAGCATATATCCATGTACACCACAGGGCCCCTGTACCCACAACTATGCAGGTACAAGCTGCACTCAGGCTGCATGGGACCTGTCCACATCACAGATTGTATCATACACATATGGCAAAACAAGATGCTCTCCATGTACACATCATGTAAAACATCGCTCCATGTCAGGTTGTGTACACACTGAATGGTGCACACCAACAGGTATCACAACCCACAAAGGGGGAGACACCACTGATAATGGGAAGTACTGCACCACTACCCTGCTGAGTCTGGTCTGGAAGGCCATGAACCTTGATCAATTAAGTGATGTCAGCAGTACAGATGTAGATGACAGTATGGTTGATGTCACACTGCATATCATAACCTTGCCCTTGTCATAAAACGTCATCCCCCATACTGTGTACCACCTACACTCGGTATACTAGATGTACATTCCTATGCCACAGGAGTGTTTTGCAACAGGACTGCTGGCAGAACCAACACTACAGAAGGTGTCTGAATAATATATGATCATCACACCAGTGGCAGCTACAGTATGTCAGGGTTAATGAATTTTATTCCCCCTCATTGTAGTCCATACCTCACAGACAAACAGAAGGCATCTGCCTATTGAAGTATGCGAATGACTATGACCTAGGAGCAATAGCTGACTCAGGAGTGTTGTGGACAACATACAGAAGGGGCTTTGTGGGTGAGGTGTGTGTGACATATGGCCACAATTTGACAGCTACATATTGCATTGTCACTCCTATGTTAATAACCCTGTACTCATGAACTACCACCTAGGCAGCAGTCAACATAATGGACACTTGTGTGTGAGGAATGCAGCTGGGCAGTTGTCTTTTCTGTGATAGCTACATCACCACACCTGTCAGGTAGTCATATGTGGCAGCCCTAATAATAATTGGATGCCATTCATGAATATAGAGATCATTGTCCAGCCATGCACAACACTCAAGTGACCCATATCAGATCACATATTTCCTTTAAGGGGTAATGGCCATGTGCAGATGGCCTACACCAGCCCTCCCATTCCCCATCTTCACTATGTAGCATGATGCATACCCTGAATAAATCCATGTTCAACCCAGTGACGTTGGACATGCTACATGTACTCATCCTGATCTCGAACACATACTTCATGGACATCCACCTTCCACATGCTGGGCAGATCCTTGTCCCATACACTTGACATAGTCCTGCCATACTGTGCATTCCTGTCCATCAAAGCTGTACATCGCTCCCCTCTCAGACATGGTGTGATGACCGCATGGTATGCATGGTATATGTATCATTAAACCTGTGAATCAGTAATGTGGCACTGCTCCACCTGGCCCCACAGACCCACCTGTCAGCTACTGCCAGGTAACCTTTCATCCTAGATTCATACATGGCCCATGGCATATAGCCCACTAGTTGACTTTGACTGTGCATGCTATAGTTGATATCCATCCCTGCAAATACCATCTGGCTAGCCAGTGGCCCATGTGTATCACATGTGCAACACAGGTGATACATGGCAGGATGTTGAATTGCTGTACAGTGCCATGTAGATGTATATGGCAGAACACATACATGTAAAACCTTATGTCAGCATGTCTGCAGGGTCACAGATCATGTCTGTTAAGGCAGTGTAAGTTCTTATATGTGACATATACACAGCATCAAGGTCGACTGCATTAATGTGGACACATCCAGCCATGTGCTGATAGGTAGGAACACCAGTACAGGCAAACAGACATGCCCACATCAAGACAGCAACCACATGGAGGATGAGCAATGTAATCAGGTGACACACACACACACACACACACACACACACACACACACACACACACACACACACACACATATGGTGATAATATCCACTCAACATTGAGTGTCACATGTGTGTGACACAAACACATCAGTGTCATGTAGGTTTGCAAATACAACTATTTAAACTTAATGCGATACACATGTATGTTCAGCTGTAGCTCTGTATGTGTTTGTGAGTTACTGTGACCTGTCTCCATCATTATGTCTTCCAGGTATGCCACGTGCAAGGCTACCCCCTTTTACCTGCTTGGAGGATGAGGCCCTCATCCCATACCTACTCGACAATCACGATATCCTGTTCAGCCATGTGCCACAGGGTGCACAGTAGCGGGATGCCCTGTGGATGGAACTTCGCATGAGGGTTAATGATGTGGGTGGCCACAACCGCACATACCAGCAGGTGCACATACACTGGACAGACCTCATTAGATGGGCGAAACAGCGTGCAAATGCAATCACCAGGGAACAAGGTGCAACAGGTGGTGGACACCAAACCAGCCCCCACTCACACGTACCGAGGAGCTACAGGCCAACCTGGGGACACCTGCAGAACCACATCCACAAGCCTTAGCCGATATTGTGGAGGTGGGTGTCTCTCAACCACTGAGCCTGGAGTTGCCTGGTAAGTCAGTACTGTACCTATAACAACTATATTCCATATAGTTGCATGTGTCACTGTACAATATGCAATGTAACATCATATGCAAGGCATGTATACACACATGCCGCATAATATAGTATGCTACTCTGTGTATGCACACGTGCATACACCATAATATAATTTAATGTACTGGTGTATATGTTATGCACATTGCACCCTGTAGCCTTTATACAGGGGTGGATTATGCTCATACTGCTGTGTTACTCTATTTAGGTACCTCTGGCATTCCACTGCGACAGCAGCCTGTTGCAGGTGAGAGTGTTATTATTTATCAGGAACCGTAATGCACAAATCTATCCGCCATGTGGCCATTTACAACATGTACACATAATGTATGGTCCTGTCACAATATACAGGTTGGACCTGCAATGCATCACAATGACTACCCATGTGCAACACTCGCAAACTATGTGAATCATCTCACCGACATGAATCCTCACAAACAGTCATTGCCAGATGTGTGAACAGCTGTGCATACAATGGTGGAGGTGCTGTTCACTTTAGGGATGTACTACAGATCTCATCTACACATGTGGTGAATACAAACAGTACTACACAGTGGGCTGGAGTATGGCCAGCAGACAGGATTCACCAGTGTGGAGTATAGCCCTGCTATGAATGTCACACAATGTGATGTGCTATCTTGACATGTCCATAACATCTAGTGGCCTGGCTGCTACACTGCCTACCTAACCTGAAAACATATCCCACATACCACCCTTTATCTGCATAACCCTGTTGTCAGTGGAGCATATATGTTATATGGGACAACACAGACATGTGAAATAGATGCCCATCACAATAATTTGGACAACACATGTACACACATGGCTATGGAGGATGTCCAGAGACATGGAGCAACACACACAGTAGACGTGTTGTGCTTGTGTGTACACCATGTTGTACAATGCCTACACATTGTTCAACCATGGCCTTTGTATAATGGTCATATTGTAGATGTGGAACACTAGACATCCTACAGGCCTGTGCACATCTTGTGTAGGCGTAACTTCAATCCACCACATAAGATGTACTGAACATCTTGAGGGTGTTGCGACATGACAGCAGTCACCTGTACAGTATCCACATCAGGCCACAGATACAGTACATTCCAGTTGCTGATCTTGGACATAAATGTCATACTAGCTCCTTGTGTGTGTGTGTGTGTGTGTGTGTGTGTGTGTGTGTGTGTGTGTGTGTGTGTGTGTGTGTGGTACACAGATGTCATGTGGGACATGCTGGCCATAGTTGCCAAGCTGCAGCAATATGGTTGCAGATGTGCAGGGGTGTCATCCATATACCCATCAGTGACCTGTGTCACAACTTCCACATCATAGTTTAGTATGTATACACCTCAGTGATGTGGGTCACATTCCACAGTATATATGTATTGTATCTGAACACAGTCATGGCTATGAACCCTGTCTGTAACTCACACTGTATAGCACTAGAGATACCTCATGATTCCCTGCAATGGCCATGCACATCAGCTAAATGTGCAGTATATCTGTAGGGCAGACAGACAACACTGCATTGATACACCATTGCCCCACTGTATATTTGACAGGACACCATTGTGTTAAACATGCATGCATGACATTGCACACGTCAGCAGATCACATGTCATACTACATGTGATTATCAAGGTCATATGCCACACATCAGGCAGGTGTACTGTTAACCTGTGCTGGTCCACATGGTGTAACACAGGGATGTATGCTAACTACTACTATGATTGTGTAATTTGCATGCCATCTGCTATGACACATGCATGCTGTTTTGTGCAACCCAGGGATGTATGATAACTACCACTATTATTTTCTGCGCTGCATGCCGTCTGCCGTATCACATGCATGTTGCATGCCTTCTGTCATGTCACATGCGTGTGTGTCTGTGTGTGTGTCTATTTTATAGATTGTAATGTACAGTTCTTGTCTGCCTTCACAGGTGATGTAGGTGCATTGTCCTCCTGCGGTACATCTGACGTTAGTCTAGCAGTGATGATGAGCATATGATTGAGACACAGGCAGAGTTGTTAGGGGCTGAAACTGTGCCATTGGTTGCCATTCCATCTATATCCCCCTCATCCCCGCACACAGATCCCATACCTGCACATACCCCATCACCAGTGGCCATAGAGGAAGGACAGTTGGCACGTGGCAGCTTGGAACAGGAACGTGTGGGGGCCATGGAAAGTGTGCCTGCACCATAGTGTCAGCCAAATGACTGGTGGTGCCCCGCACAGGCATGTGGCCAGTGCTGCTTGTAAGAGGAGGACCTCTGGCCAACATGCTCCTGCATGACAGAGCGCAGCAGCTGGTGTCACCAGATGCATGTTTCAGGCTGTAATGGAGGCACAGGCACATGCTGAATGATGCAACAGAGAAGATCAGAGGCTACAGAGGGCTGCTGTCCATTCTTTAAACAACATCCAGGCAATGGTAAATACTCAACAGCAGATTGCTGAAGCTTTAGATAGATGGTTGGATGACATGGTTGGAGTCCTTGACCATGGCATGCCAATCCGCGAGCGTGAGCTGTCTGTGTTGGAACATCTGGTAGGAGTGAAGCATTGGGCATGTGGACATAGGCCTGCTACATCACCTGTGTCAGGTCTACGTGTACGAGCTACCTCACATGCCTGCTCCCATGGTGGCGGTAGCAGCAGCGGTGCATCTGGTGCTGTGCTGTCCACACCACATCACAGCAGGCCACATGAACATGGCCTGGGACAGTCCCAACTGGGACATGGTTCTAGTGAACAAGTGACATCAGACAGTACCCAATCTGCACATCTGTCTGGTAGTGCCCGTGCAACCCCTGGAAGGCACAGGTCACATGTCCATGGCTGGACACCGTGAGCTGTAAAACCTCGCCTGTACAGTCTGCAGCTGTCAATAAAACCCCTGTGTAGGCCAGACACATGGGAGTACTGTGTGCATACATACACAACACACACTGGAAACATATGTAGGGCACCACAACACACACATGCATAACATCCACACACGCCCAATTAGATCAAAGGCCCAAACCCACACACATGATGTCATCCAATGGTGCAGCCTAGGCCTCTGGCAAACATTAACATCCTGTGCATATGATGATGCCTGTGCCACATCCCTGACATCCACATCATCGGTGCAGAGACATGCTCATATGCTCTGATGCACAGGGTGAAAAGACTAGGATGATACGTGTAGTTTACAAATGTTGAGGACTGTTGACAGGCAGCAGATATATCATGTAGTGCAGGTGTACAATTCTGTTAACAGTATGTGTCTTGTGTAACAACAGTGCAGCCTCGGCCTCTGGCAAACATTAACATCCTGTGCATATGATGATGCCTGTGCCACATCCCTGACATCCACATCATCAGTGCAGGGACATGCTCATATGGTTTGATGCATAGGGTGAACAGACTAGGATGATACATGTTGTTTACAAATGTTGAGGACTGTTGACAGGCAGCAGCTATACCATGTAGTACAGGTGTAAAATACTGTTAACAGTATTTGTCTTGTGTAACAATAGTGCAGCCTAGGCCTCCAGCAAACATTAACACCCTGTGCATATGATGATGCCTGTGCCACATCCCTGACATCCACACCATCGGTGCAAGGACAAGCTCATATGGTCTGATGCACAGGGTGAACAGACTAGAATGATACGTGTAGTTTACAAATGTTGAGGACTGTTGACAGGCAGCAGATATACCATGTAGTACAGGTGTACAATACTGTTAACAGTATGTGTCTTGTGTAACAACAGTGCAGCCTAGGCCTCTGGCAAACATTAACACCCTGTGCATATGATGATGCCTGTGCCGCATCCCTGACATCCACAACATCGGTGCAGGGACATGCTCATATGGTCTGATGCACAAGGTGAACAGACTAGGATGATACATGTAGTTTACAAATGTTGAGGACTGTTGACAGGCAGCAGATATACTATGTAGTACAGGTGTACAATACTGCTAACAGTATGTGTCTTGTGTAACAACAGTAACTGCATGTTGGTCATGATGTTCTGCTGTCCTTCTTCAGGTCTAATTGCACGTGCCGGTGGATGTCAGTGTTTGCAGTTAGTGTCCCATATGTCAATGTGGACTACTCACAGGTATGTATGAATATACCAGCATACACCGTGTAGCTGCCACATACCAATGAGAATGTCCCACATTACAAACATGTCTACCATTCCAACAGCATGATAGCTGTGTATTAAGCTACTGTGGCCACAGACGTGACATCCATAAAAGGTGACATCACAGGTACAGTTACATGGAGTGGTGAGGTAAGAGAGTGGTCTAGCTGATTACAATGGTAGAGGCCAGTGGGAAGTGTGATGCCTCATTGGGAATCAGTAATACACATTCCCATGACAGGATGTCAACACACAACTGCACCCACACACTCAGGTATTGACACACATATATTCAGTGACACATTAACACACCCACATGCTCACAGATTCACCGACACAGTAAGACACACTCACACACAGTTGCTACCGATGGGATGAGGACCCCTGCCTATGTACAAGTCATCATTACAGTACTGTGCACCTACATGATGCACCACAGAGAATACACATGTATAGGTAATCATTACGGCCTACAATCTGGGACATCAACACAGATAGTAGAATGCATCACCTGGATGGTGGGAGGGGTTGTATTCGTTCAGTATGGTAACATGCATCCTCATCCCAGGGACCAGTCAGCCCTACATACACACACTGTGGCATTCAGTAATTAATACACCTATGTCATGCACATACAGATACCTCACATGTGTGAGATACACGCCCCTGCCTATGCCCTGCTTTCTACATTGCAGTCTGTACAGATGTGTACACTAGTGTACAGGAAAGTGAGTAACAATTGAGATGTATTCCTCACAATACGTGACATATATGGACAGACATGTAACCACACATGCCAGTACTGTGAATCTCAGACCTGCCCAGCTCATGTTATGTATGTCAGATGTACTGCAGTATTGCATGCGTTACAAACTGTACTGATGCTTCCTGTGGCAACAGTGCTGATATATGCACTAGGGATGTCATGTCTATTAACAGGTGTCAAGTGATTTACCTTTGCTGTCACCCTGACCGATGCCTAAGTTGTGTGTTATGTCATTCAATTAACAAAAGCATTGCTTACCGGTTACACAGGGTATTGTAGGACCACTTGCGACACACCTGTGAGCTGTCCACAGCAAACATCCATCTGCAAAGATGCCCCACCACTTAGTTATTTCCACACATCTATCCATACCTGTGATACATCTTTCTGTACATTCAGCATATCACCATATACAGTTGGCAATGTTGAGGATGCATTGCAACTGCATGATGTACTAGGATACACATCACCTGCATACATCAGCAACTGCACACAAATGTTATCTGAATGCACAACACTATGTGTACAGGTGTGTAGGTCCTACAATCCTGACATTTGGTCATGTTTGTAGGCATTGCAATTGGTGGATATGTGTAATGTCATACATGACACATGGACGGTTGTATGATATGATGGGTGACCAGTACAGAGGGGATGTTACCTCTGTCAACACTGATATCACACCTTATGTACTGTTAGCATTCAGCAGCCATGGACCTACATTCCATGTGCATGTATGTAATGGCTGTAGCCACCTGTTTGCACAAAGGACAACAACAGCTATGCTATTTACAGGTGTGCTGTGTGTGTGGCATGTACATACCCAGGGCAGGTACATGTATGTCATATCCATACATGAGGGTGTATACTGGTGTACAGCAACAATCATCTGCTAATGGTGGAAAGTACCGTGGGACCCTAGTATGTGTACAGCTGACCTGGTCACAGACAGTGGTATCATTGCATTGCATAACACATGATGCAGATGTGTCAGTACATGTGTACTCTACAGTTGACGTAGAGCTTAGTACAGTACACAGGTCAAGGGTCACATGGTGGTGTACTCTTCTATGTCATACAACATGTATGGTTGTGTGTTGGTGGTCCAAGGGCATGGTGGTGTCTGAAGTTTACATCCTAGAATGCAGCATGTGACACTGTGTCCTGCACATGGCTCATCTGTGATGCCTTTCATGGGGGGACCAGTCAGTACATGTGAGTGGCCTTTATATATGTAGGTACACCACCTGGAGCGATCCGTACCTGTGTTATGGCCCACATGTCTGGTTCTGAGGTATATGGTGGTAGTGCTAGGTTCTGAGGTATATGGTGGTAGTGCTATTGTGTACTACAGAGCCATCAGCCAGGTGTTCCTCACTGCACAGATGTCAGTACTCTCCATTGTTGGATCTACAGTGACCTGCTGTGAATATGGACGTTACACATCTAGCATTGGTTAGCATAAGAAAACAATGCAGTTGTCCTGTAGGTGCATGGGAGTTAACCTGTGTTTAGGACATTTGCCTTGGAATGGCACTGTGTGGGTGGATGCAACTTGGGTAATATCCACACTCCCTTGTATCATGGATGCATGTGATATGTGACAAAGGCCTGCCTACTGTCAGCCATGTCATCCCAGAATGACAGCTGATGTTGTGTAAAAGACAGGTGTCAAATATATGTAGAGCAGTGTCCCTGCTAACAATGACAACTACTAACACCAGAACCCATTACAATGTGTTATTTAGGTCTACCTGTAATAGCATGACCACTGTGGCCCTCTGTGTTTAGCATCAGAGTGCATCCCAGTCAGCCCTGTGCTACTAGGAGTATAAGCATGTCCAGTATATCTTTGTGTAGATGGACACATAGTAGTGCATTCCGACCAGCCCTGTGCTACTAAGTGTGTGAGCATGCCCCCTGTGCTACTAAGTGTATGAGCATGCCCAGTATATCCTTGTGTAGATGGACACATAGTGCATTCCAAACAGCCCTGTGCTACTAAGTGTGTGAGCATGCCCAGTGACACCTTGTGTTGGTTATGTGCCTCTGTGTATGAGCATGGCCATTTTAACCCATTATAGTGGTAGTAGTCATCCATTCCACAGATGGGCATACTCCAGGTCAGGATGGATTCCCACTTTAAACACACAGGTTCACAGGTATGTACATCTTAACTGCCAGCATCCCTGTTGATGTCCGCATTCCCAGATGGTCATAATGACAGCCTTGACATGTGTAGTCTGTGTGGCGCGATTTGTAAGTATGTAATATTGTAATAGTAATCTGTAAATAGGCAGGTGTTCCGTACTCACCACTGCCATGTGTGTGTGTGTGTGTGTGTGTGTGTGTGTGTGTGTGTGTGTGTGTGTGTGTGTGTGTGTGCGTGTGTGCGTGTGTGTATGTCTGTCCCCGTTTGCCAGTGGACTCTAAATTGCTTTTAGACTGCCCACACTCCATACATTGTGTATACCCACCATTAGCAAGGCCAATGATGTCACCCATCTACAAATACACCTCTGAGAGTGATTTGCCCCAGTAAATCTTGGTAGCACGTTCTGTAACTGCATAATGCTGTAGTGTAATAAAGTAGTTAGTTCGGTGTTCTAGTCCCTCACTTGCCGTGTGTGTGTGTGTGTGTGTGTGTGTGTGTGTGTGTGTGTGTTCCCATTTGCCAGAGGACTGAGTAATGCTTTTATACTGCTCACACTCCATACATTTCTTATACCCACTGTCAGCAAGGCTGATGATGTCACCCATCTACAAATACACCTCTGGGAGTGCTGTGTCCCAGTAATCTCAGTAGCGTGTTCTGTAACTGCATAATGCTGTAGTGTAATAAAGTAGTTAGGTCGGTGTTCTAGTCCCACACTTGCAGTGTGTGTGTGTGTGTGTGTGTGTGTGTGTGTGTGTGTGTGTGTGTGTGTCCCCATTTGCCAGAGGACTGAGTAATGCTTTTATACTGCTCATACTCCATACATTTGTTATACCCACCGTTAGCAAGGCCGATGATGTCACCCATCTACAAATACACCTCTGGGAGTGTTGTGTCCCAGTAATCTCGGTAGCGTGCTCTGTAACTGCACAATGCTGTAGTGTAATAAAGTAGTTAGGTCGGTGTTCTAGTCCCCCACTTGCCATGTGTGTATGTCCCCATTTGCCTGAGGACTGAGTAATGCTTTTAGACTGCTCACACTCCATACATTTCTTATACCCACCGTTATCAAGGCCGATGATGTCACCCATCTACAAATACACCTCTGGGAGTGCTGTGTCCCAGTAATCTCAGTAGTGCGTTCTGTAACTGTGTAATGCTGTAGTGTAATAAAGTAGTTAGGTCAGTGTTTTAGTCCCACACTTGCCGTGTGTGTGTGTGTGTGTGTGTGTGTGTGTGTGTGTGTGTGTGTCCCTGTTTGCCTGAGGACTGAGTAATGTTTTTATACTGCTCACACTCCATACATTTTTTATACCCACCGTTATCAAGGCTGATGATGTCACCCATCTACAAATACACCTCTGGGAGTGCTGTGTCCCAGTAATCTCAGTAGTGTGTTCTGTAACTGCATAATGCTGTAGTGTAGTAAAGAAGTTAGGTCTGTGTTATAATCCCAGACATGCCAACTGTGTGTGTGTGTGTGTGTGTGTGTGTGTGTGTGTGTGTGTGTGTGTGTGTGTGTGTGTGTGCCTGCATGAGACAAGTACAGTGCTTTGTAGTATTTACCATAGCACATGCCCTAAACGCGTGTTGCTGCAGTGTGATACGGTAGTGGTTTGTATACAGGACATGACAAGTGTGTGATTGTCTGTCAGAGCCTGTGTAGAGGTGGCCATGATTGTTTTGCCATTGGACATGTTTGGGAGTGGGTTTTGTAGATTTCCTATATAGTATCCATCTTATGACACATTGGCCACCTCACGAGGAATACAGCTGTCAGTCAGCCATGGCACTGTGTTGGCAAGCCATACCCATACATCTGGCAAAAGGGCTGGTGAACTAAGTATGCAGCCCTACTAGTACCTGGTATATGTCCCACATCCATGTGCCATGCACATACAACCTTGCCTAGGATATCCCACTATGTTGCTAGTAACATGCACATTGAGGACAGATAGTAGGCATGGTGTGGCTGCAGTGGCCTGCAGAGGGCATGGCACCCTGTACAGCAGTACAATAGGCACATATATGCGGACATTGTGCCTTCACTATGTTCCACACTGAATGGCTGCAACATATGTAGTGCCATCAAATGTGATCCACTAAAGCCAGACAATGCTGTACGCATGTGCCCTGTATGGACCCATGTCACTGACACCACAGAATACCTGTATCATTCTATCCATGCAGGTGCAGGGCCGACCTGCTCACTATAAGCAGGTTTTGCCACACCAGGCCAGTATTGGCATATCGTGGTATAACAGGCTGTGTACACTACATGTGTCTGCCAAACCAGGTACACCTGTACATGTCACTGTACAATATTGTGGGACATGCACATCCCAGACAATGTCCATGTGAAGGACTATCAAACACAGACATGGCATGCATTGCAAATCTATGGCCCTACACATTGGTAACCAGGATGTCAGGCCAGATAATGCAGTACCCATCTGTGTGGAACATTGCAGACACTACACCCCTGCACTGCACACCATTGTCAGGTGATGCGATGGCAAGGATTACCCCTCACCCAGCCTTGTACAGCCATCTTGCACAGCTAAACACTACACACCCATGGAGCAATGCATACCTGCATGACAGTACTGGCACCCTGTGTCTGCATGTGGGTTGTGATGCTCCCAACCAGAGTCACTCCCAGTATGAACCTCGTTGGCATGCCAACAGTTGTCAAGCACTTTCACATGCCCTAGCCCATAGAATCTCCAGATATCCCCTGTGGTGCATGTGGTCCTGTGCATTACTGCGGAGTGGCAAACTAAGTAATTACATTGTATATTTGCCGCCATGGCAAAGGTGTCAATGGGTGTCCATTAGAGTGTGGTTGTGGTGACAATGGCATCCATTGCTGTGGACTGACATGTGTGCCACGCCTAATGTATGTCTACTATATATGTTGCAGATGGCACTCACTCACCTACACACATGTTCTTACAGCACAGCAACATGTCGCCTTTGTGGCACATGTAGTAACGTCATGCACATGTAATAGTAATGAGTAGTCAGGGGTTTGCCCCTGTACTATTCAGCATGTGGTAGATGATGCTTATGGTTAAGTCTCCAAGCCCTTCCCTGGTGTACATTACCTGTCCCACACACACACTCAGTGGTGGATGTGAAGGTGTACACCTGCACAGCAGCAGCATGTGTATTGTAAGAGATGGAAATGGTCAGGTGATGGCCTCTGCACCTATTGCAGTCCTCCTCTAGCTGATTGCATGTGGTACAGCTGTGATGGTGTTCACATAGCCATCCGCATGATAAACACAGTACACTATCTAGGGAAACATGTTATTATCTGGCCATGACAGTCGTTGTGAGTGGTACCTGGATGTGGTGTTCTGACACAGCATCGCAGATGATATCTGGGTGTACCTCAATCATTTTCCACAGTGGGAAATAGCCTAATGACAGGAGGGTGATGTGCCAGACAGCTACAGCATGTAAGTGTAGCTATGCTGCATTGAGACTACTGCCTGTTTAACATGTGTGTGGTAATGGCTATTCTACATGTTATAATACAGACATGACAGTACTCTGTTCATGAGGAAACTGCATCTCTAGGGCCATCTGTGAAATGGTCAGTGTGTGCAACCATTTGTTTCCTGTGTTACACACTGAACACACTTCTGTGCACAGCAGAAGCATGGTGTGAGGACAGCAGGCAGTACATGATGATAGGGATGTGTTACTGTCATTGCATCCCTGACTAGACATGTGTCACATGAGACAGTGGCATGACTGACACTGTGTGGGATTCCCAGTGAAAAGCCAATGATGGGCAACTGTTCATAGTTGCGGTCACAAGTCTACTACACATTGTACAGTTGACATGCAGTATATATGTGTGTGCTGTGTTCCCTCTGCAAATGTATACCATCTGTTGTGTTGGGTTGCTTGTGATATCTATGCATACTGTTGGAGTTAATCCTGTATGCTGTTGTCTATCACTAAGCCATGTGTGGGTTTAAAACACAACACCATAGGCTGAATGGGTTGGTAGGTCCCAGCAGATCCTCCTGTCCCACTTCAGCTGACCATGGCACCAGGCACTAGCACATCTGGGGCCCAGCCATTAACATCAACCTCTGTTAGCTCTGCACCACCTTCTGGTGGTACCACCACTGAGGTTGGAGCATGTCCCCCTTGGGAGTGGGACCAGACAGGTACATGTCTGCTGTTGTATGGTCCAGGATGTGTTGCATTGGTGGCTCCCTAAGGGGTTATGAAGCCAGATACACAAGTTCAAGGATGGAGTGTCACATTTACAGGGTGATGCTGCCCCTCCTGGACAGCCCCCAGCACTGCCTCCTTCGCATCTGCGTAGGTGCAATGGCAGTTGCCCATCGCTTGGGACCTCCATCCCACTGTTCCCATGGGCTTTTGAATGCCAACGATGACCCATCCCCATCTAGGGTGTATCCCCCCCACATGTGTCATACACCAACTCTGTATGTTGTCATTTCTGTGCTCCTACCTATCCTCCACAGCCATACCTACACTCCTTCCCCAACATCTGACCCTCACCTACAGACACATAAGGCCATTTGGCTCCTGGGACACCATCTGCCCTATACATAGCTGGCCATTACAAACACGTTCCCCCTGGACACATGAAACCCTTGTAATATGCATCATAACATACTACTGTTATCCTCACCACTGTCCCTCAGGCGCACGATCCTAGTATGCACATCACTCCTACATGGACCAGGTACACGTGAGGAGGACGACCTCATTGTACAAGAAACACTACTGGTCACTCTATGGTTACCTCATTTATCTTTATCATGATGATGATGTTGCACACAGCACATTGCAGGAGTACTGTTCACACATAATGATTGGACAGGTACTGTTGTGTTAATGTACATTACATGCACAGAGTGATGTATATGGCCAATATACAACTATTTGCATGTATGACTGACACATGTCTGTCTGAGGGAATCTTGTGATCACATAGAGCAACACCACTACATAATACAGGTGTCACTGGTGTTTCCCGTTTCATTCATTTGTAATGCTTTGTTGCCACATGGTATGTTCCTGATACATCCCTATATATGTATGTACCTATATGCTGGACATAAGCACTCACATGTACATCTACATGATGGGATACATTCCTGTACTGTTGAATGACTGTGCTGTATGATATCCTCTGGTTACAGCCTCTTACACTCAATTAGCCTCTACATTGCTTAACCAGTGCAATACTCACATACTGATAGCCAAACACGCTTACAACTGCTCGATCCTGCACTTGCTAATGCACCGACATTGGTGCTTGCATCTGTCACTCACACCCCTGGGTGTGAGCGAGGACCACAATATTACCTTGTGATGCCTATTACATCGGAATACATGAATACAGTATCGGGAACGGTTGCCTATTAGGCAACGGCATGGCGTTCAACTGAAATCACCTTTACTGGTCGGAATAAACTTAATACCCTTGGAAAAAAGTTTAAAATAATCATTTGCAATTGTCCTATCTGAATAATTATAAATGGTAAAACCTTCTTTCCGAAATACTACCTTATTCTGGACTAGAGGGGGAATGGATGAATTTTCTTTTTCTAATAACCATTCCTGTAGTGGGGGGGGGGTCTGATTTCTCCTCTGTGGATAATAAGTTCTGTTGTATTCTCCCTCCTTGGTGTAATACTGTGCCAGTCTCTTTGAGCGCCTGAGAGTGGGAAAATCCTCCTTATCCTGATGTACCATACCCACATCCTCATTCAACCACTCCATGTCTTGCCCCTCATTTGTATATGAATTTGATAAAATGTGCCCTTGCTGTAATTCACCACTATCTTGTCTATACTTTTGATTATATAAAGGCTTCCTTTTATTAAACTTATTGTGGTGAGTATTTTGATTTTTATTAATGTAAACCATATGATCCTGGTAATTCTTTTGATCCCAATTGATTTTACGTTTTTTCTTCTGAAAAATATTGAAACATCTGTTGTCTACCCTATCTAACATCTTAAAGTATAAAGTGCTATAGTGTGAAAACAGTAAATCTTTCTTAATTTTACTATCCAAACTTTGTACATCTTTGAATATTTGTTCCCTCTGAATTTCATAATAATGTACAGTTTTCCTCAAAAGACCCAGGCCAATTTCATTAAAATAGTTACCAAAATCAGACATAATTTCTTCAGTATAATGAATACCAAAAGGGAACTTGTAAATTCTTAGTCCCTGTGGTACAATATTTAAAGCAATACATTGTTTAAAATATGCACTGTCAATTTCTATGCTTTTACATTTGAAAAGTCTTTTTTCCAATAAAAATATTAAATCCTTGAGCGAAGTATTATAGTTATCTTTGCCTACTGTAGAAGAGTGATTGTCACAATCATTAGTGTTATCGGAACTAGTAAAACAATATTGTTTAAAACAAACTTTTTCGAATCTGTTATTAGCTTCCTGTTGTGACACCGGCACCAAATGGACCCCCGGTACACCACCAACACTATCATTCGATAAGATAATATTGTTGTAAGGTCCATAGTTACAATCTTGTTGTGAACAAACAGTACCTTTTTTCGGTCGAGCCCCAGCGTTCGTAGATTCCAAGCGGGTATTATCTGATCCCGCTAAAATGGGAGAAGGACCAGAACCAATAAAACCTCCATTATACACACTCGTAAGTCCATTAGAACAATTGTTATTTGAACTATGTGTTACCAAACCAGTACCACCTTGTTGCGGAGACTCACCATTGCTGTTAACCATCCTAACTTGGTGCTGCAAGTTCGGTTGTATAGGCGGATATCCTGTAATGTTGGTGGTACTGTAACCAACATAGCCCGGAGGCACAAACACAGTACGCTCACTCATCAAGGGAGGAACGTAACCACGATGATCTTCTCTCTGAGTCAAAAGTTCCAACAACTTAGCGAGTTCACCTTTCAAATGGGACACTTCGCCACGTAGCTCCTTAAGTTCTGCTCCAGAGTCCTCGGCGAGCGCTGTGTTGGATAAATTTAAATCCCAGAAATATCCATAGTTCACCCAACCAAAAACTGATAATGAGCAACAAAAAACCGGATAAAACTGTTGGATAAATATAAGGTGAACCAGGAATCCAGGACGCCAATTAAATCTTCCAAAAACACTCCATCTTTATTAAACAACCAGTTTTAGCGCTTTCATCTCTCCGTAAGAGACTTCATCAGAAACAAATAGCTGTAATTAATTAACCGTTTAAATACTGTTTCTAATTAATGACATCACATAATCAATTAAACATTTAAAACAATAAATACTCTCTAAAAACATTTGTTAGAACATCAATTTGACATACCTAGTTATACTATTGGCACAATGGGTCTTGAAGCATAACCAAATGGTGAAAATATATTATGAAAATGTATTATAAAAAATATAAATAAATACAAATAAATAAAATTACATATTTGTATATAGGATAATATTGTATTTTTCATCCAATAGTTTACAAATTATTTGACCTTATATATATTATATATGTACATCAGTGTGTCAATAAATTCCCTGCTCATACGCACTTACACATGCGTAATGGTGTTTATAAGCTTCACCAGCATACTACTGCCTTAATTATTATAACACCGCACACTCCAGTTATCTTGTAATCAGTATGTAGCACGTTATACAGCGGACAGATGTCGCTATATGTTCATGTACAGATTACCAATGGTAATTGGAATGTGATAGTGTGATTCGACCCGTCCCTCTTCTGCACAGCCTATTGTTCCATCTACTGTCGATGTTTGTATGGGCACATTCCTATTATTTATGTCAACAAATGGAATGCGTGTGTTAAAAATTTGTACTTCAACATATATTGTTGTCTGCATGTGAGTATGCATATATACCTATTACGACCTAGCTGACCTCCATGGGGCAGTCCATTAGAACCGGCCCATCCAACTCTGGCACGCCTGGCTCCATAATTACATACCCATAGTTCCTCCACCCCACCCGTGTTACATTTACACGCGTAACATCCATTATCCACTTGTTATTGCAGCCATGACACACCTTTACACATTGCCCCCTCCAGAGCCTTTGGAGTCCTACACACATTCTGTCCCGCCTCGTGTATTCACAGGGTCTCCCGCCATGTATATTTGCACATACGTGCCTTTCCTGGGGTTATGGAATACGGTCATTTGCGCTTTCCAATTTTTGGAGGTCCCAGCATGGGAGAACATTCTGTCTGTGTGTAAAGTAGACTTAGCATTTCAATGATGTTACTCCCACTGGTAAAACCCTGCCTGTGGTGTGAGTAGCGGTGCTCTGTTCACTCCTGGGAAGCTTTTTATGACATATGCTGAAAGCACTATATAATACCAACATTGTTCTTGATTCCCTTCACATCCCTTGTGTATGCTTTATTGTTACAACGTCCAATATATATATATATATATATATATATATATATATATATATATATATTTCTCATGTATGTAGATTTATATCTATACACACATATGTGTATGTGTGTGTGTGTGTGTGTGTGTGTGTGTGTGTGTGTGTGTGTGTGTGTATATATTTATATATATATATATATGTGTGTATGTATATATATATATATATATATATATATATATATATATATATATATGTGTGTGTGTGTGTGTGTGTGTGTGTGTGTGTGTATATATATATATATATATATATATATATATATATATATATATATATATATTACATCTGTACATACAAACATACATTTCCTATGCTGGGAGCTGCTTACACGCAGGAGCACTTGCCTATGCTAACTGTGCATTACATATGTTTACTGCCGCTTATTTGTTCTTATTTGTGCCTTATACATTATGACAATACCACTTTGATTGAAAGGATCTGGTTAATAGTCCCATGCAATACACATGTTCACATTTACATGTTTAAATGTTGACTTTACAGCAGAGCAACATTCATTCCAGAAGGAAAATGATATGTGCTATTGTCAACCTTGAACCGTGAATGCCTTTTTGTTAGGCGGATGCTCTAACCACTACACTATTGGTGTTCTGCCTCATTTATATGTATACCCATGGTGCATAGTTACCCGAACGCTCGCCTCATCACTTCACTTACACAGCAGGCATCCATTTTCCTGTTGAGAAAACTGCACTACTACACATGCGCCATTCCCTATTCTCTACTGCTCTGGACTCATGCTGCATGTTGACTCACTCCGAGGATATTCAGACCTCCAAAGCCTATAGTCATGGTACATACATGTGTTCGATTGTCAGGGTGTTCATATGGTCTTCTGGGTTTAGGCTTGTCTGACTGGGGAACGGGACTGCCCTGTAGTTAGTTCAACGTCAGACTTAGCATGGGGAAATATTTTTTTCCACTTTTAGCATCCTACCTGTGGTTGGGGATGCAGAGGTGTGCTCACCTATGGCCATCCTTATATATAACAGCACTAACTATTACGGGGTTTTCTATATTGTGACCATGTTCATTCTTCATATCTACATATATATATATATATATATATATATATATATATATATATATTTGTGTGTGTGTGTGTGTGTATAGGTCTGTACATACACATGCAAATACACCTACATGTTCATTTACATTTCCCATACCGTTGAATCACCGCCACTTACCGTCGCGCATACATGCTTGCATACCCGCTTACATCTCAGGTTCCCACCTTTTCATAGGGCCAAAGCGGGGCCTTTTTGGGACACACATTAGATTTAACAGGTCGACACATACCCATGGTCAGTACAAAGATTAGAACTTTACTTATTTGTCTAAATGAAAGCTTATTCTTGTAGCAGTTTAGTTGCTTAATCTGTTTTTTGTAACTTTAAGTATTTTACATAAATAACTGTTTTATGCAACTGTTACATGAAATATGGGACATATTTCCTACAATCACAGGACATTTGCCATTGTATTATATTTGGTCTGGACACAACTGCCCAAAAAGGGACTGTCCCTCGCAAGGTGGGGCAGGTGGTAACCCTACTTATGTCTGCTTTAAAGCGCCTTAAGCACCCTATATCTGACTGCCACTATGTGAATGTGTAAGGTATATATTCCCGATAATGCACGTGGGGAGATGTGCATCATGGTTAGGTGTTTAATCCTGGGTCATAGGTTCTGCAGGATCAGCTGGAGGCTGAGCAGTCTTGTGGACAACTACTGCTCATACAGCTTGTGTCCAGATGTATACAGTGCTGGACATTGTGTCGTGACACCAAGTCTAATGTTTAGAACAGATACATATCCCATGAGGGATATCCAAAAATTGTGGGGACCGATGACCTTCTTTGCTTTACGGCTGTAAGGTAGGGTTATACATGTAAGGGATACATAGTTTGCAATCCTGAGACTTCCTAGTGTGAGACTGTCTACTAGATATGGGTAGGGGTCACTATGTACAGATATGGCCGAGCCTATCTAGTAGCCCAAGTATGGCTGGTTTTGGTGTACATTCATGAAGGGGGAGTGGTGTGCTGTGAAGGGGATGATGGGTATTCAATTATTTATCCAGGTGTATTGGGGTTGGATGTCTCAGTTCAGGCCAAACCATTATGTGGGTATGTGCCGGTAACATTTCTGTACATGTGTATTGCACATTTTAATGTTCACATGTTTGTGGGATTGTATTGCGGATGTGTATATTTGTTCTTTGGTTATCTTCCTGATTCACCGACTGCTCCCTTGTAGACCTCCAGTTCACCTATTGTGCATCCAACCCAGTCTCCCCTTGGCAAATTATTACATTACCCATCACCCCCCACACCCATATTCCACAGACACCAACACCATTCATCCCTTCTCTAGTTGATGGCCCATGGCACAGTCAACAGAACACATTGCGTACACTACATATCTCTGGGACCAATATGGTTGTGAGGTTTACACTAGTATTTCTGATCATCCACATGATGTACTTCACACACATAGATATACGCAAATACTTATCTTTCATGACATGGTAGGTAGACCCTGGTAATACCCATTCATCTATGGGCCGTCCTGATGAGGACGACTTGGACCGTGAATGGGCAGATATTGGGTGAATGCTCTGACCATTGGAAGGGTTGCCACCTTTTCATATGACCTGGATGGGGCATTTTCAGTACACACATCTCAGTTTACAGGCCAACACATACCCATGGTCATTACAAAGGATAGTACTTTAGTTTTATGCCTACATATAAGCTTTTATTGTTTTAGCTGTGTAGTTGCTTATTTTGTTTCTTGTAACATATAGGTATTTTATATATGGACATACATATTGTATAGGACTATTACATAACATATGGGACATAATTATGTCCTACTATCGCAGGACATTTCACATTTATTATGGTTTTGGTATGGACACACCTGCTTAGAGGGGGACTGTCCTTCACAATGTAGGACAGGTTGTAACCCAAACCACTGGGCTACGCTTAGCAATTGTTGGCACGCTAGCACGATGCATTTCGCTTCCACTTGGTATAACTAGCGACTCTACAATGGAATACGGGCACGGGGTTTTAAATATCATTTGTTCGAGGGACGGGGACTCAATATTCAGTTACGTGCCTTTGTGTTTACTTCTTATTGTGGTGTTCACAATGATGTCTTGTATGCTTTGCATACATTTCAATATCCATTGACACTGACAGGAGTGATTACTATTAGAGGCAGGCTGTACTAGTCAGCATTTTAGGTTGCGTGTATGCAGCCGACATGTTCACTCCTCCATGCAGAGCTTGGGCATGCCCCCTGCACTCGTACATGTTTCCTATGCACGTGGCCGTTACGGCAGCATGCCTTCATTAATATGCATGTGGTGCTGCTGCACCATCTCTATGCCATGCTTGCGCCAAGCTTCATGAATCCCGGGGATAGTGAACATCAATATAGTTTGTAATAAAAAATGAAAATATAAAAAAATGCAGTTTAAAACTTTTAATTTGAGTAACATTTACTAACCAAATTAACCACCTGTCTAATAGCAACAGCTATTCAGCAACTGCCAACAAGGATAATAACTTTGAATATATTTTTATAACAGCAATTAAAAAATTACTCATCAACTTTATAATAGACTAACCTACCATAAAGCACATTCATGTGTGTATGTCTTACTTTGTGTTTCCATCATATCATAGAATTATACCAGTGAGATTATATATTTAATCACTTTGCATTGAAATCAAGAAGATTAAATAAGTTCAATAAACATTATATCAATAGCACATCTAAATCAGCCTTTGTCATTTATTTCAATCAAGAAAGAAGAATAATATTTATAAATTAGAGAAACTATAAAACCTAGGCTCAAAAGTTCAAATTTGACTAATATATTTTATACGTAGTTGATACTTCAACATAAATATAAGCTTTATATATCTAAACCATAACATGAATTAACTTTCTCAATACTTCAAATGAAAAACATTGCATTTTAGTGGGATGTTAGCACAAAAATAAAAAAATAAAAAGATGGAACTAATTTCAAATTTGTATCAGGAGAACTGAATTAGACATGTATGTGTGTGTGTGCATGTGTGTGTGTGTGTGTGTGTGTGTGTGTGTGTGTGTGTGTGTGTGTATGTGTGTGTGCGTGCGTGTGTATCTATATTTTTATATATACGTATATATATATATATATATATATATATATATATATATATATATGTATATACATATGTATATATATATATGTATATATATATACATGTATATATATATATATATATATATATATATACACACACACAGAAGGGTGCTCTTTACTCTACTGAGTCCTCAGTTCATCCACAGTGTGAAGTACTTGTGAAAATTGCTGACAGTACTAATTATTTAGTGACTGAGATGTTGAAACAAAGCTGTTCAAGTGTGTGTGAGTAAGATAAGTGTGGTTAGATGCAGAGCTAGCCCTTCTTTCACCCAGGGCCATTCCCCAATCTGGCAACATGGTCAGCTTTATTTTAAAGTCCAAAAAATATATATCACTTACTTGAGGTTCAAGAAAAAAAAATATTTTCCTACTATAAACTCTTACTGTTACAACTGTAATAAGCAGCTTACTACATCTGGCAGTGAGTGTTGATTGCTTCAGTCCTGACCAAAGATGCATCATCAGCATTCAATGACATAATCCACACATGGCGCACTAAAGTGCTTTTGCTAATGCACTACTGAATGCTGGTAATGAGTATCAAGCACCTGAGACTGTGCACTGCCTCTTTCATCCCACCCAAGATACACCTTTGAGAGTGGGTTTGGGGTTTTCATACTGAAGGTATACATCTGGACGGTATATATCTTTTTGATGCAGCTGAACCATGATATGTTCCTTCTTGTAAATTCATCATGTTGAACTGCTTGTAGCCTTTCTGCTTTTGCTTCTGTAGACAACTATTATTTGTTGCACAGTTGCTATGGCTGTCACGTTTTTATAAAGCCTCCAGTCACATGTCTTATTGCAGCATCCAGTAATTAATCATCTGACTAGCTGAGCTAGCATGTTGTCCGTACTCTTCACATATCTCTCCATAAAACATTTTCTGTTAAGAAACTTGTCCTCCTCCATTAGTATTCTTCATTGTCAGCTTCTCTATTAATTATAGCTCTATGACATCAGCCATTTGCAACAGGTTGGTTGGGTAACTTATGATTCAGACACTATTACATAAATCTTCTGTGGGTTTCCACACAGGAAACTGATCCTCAAAGTGTGCTAAGCAGCAACTCATTATGTACAGTGATATATGAACTTGTGTTATCCCAATCTTCATTATATAGCACTGAATCATACATACCTACCTAAATTTGTCATATGTGCAAGAACTTGCTTAGCATTTTCTTTTTAAGTCATTCATTTATATTGCACACTCAATAAGTAATATTATTTTAATTTTATTTTTTCAAATCTTTCCATGTACAATAATATACAGTTCTTTGTCAAAGCTCACTTATTATTTTGCATGCCAAACATTTGTATTCCAAATCCTTTTCAAACTTAAAACAAATTTAAATATTTCTAACTCATTTGCTTGGTCTTTATTTGTAATTTTACCTCTTATAACCTTTGTTCTCTTCTCCATCCTCAATATAAAATATATTAATTCACTAAATGATTCATACTTTCTACCATTTTTCTTAACCATTTTTTTTAAAACAACTTTATTGAATTTCAAATAGAAAACAAATATTTTCATAGAGTATTCACAGATATTTCAACTTAAGTAATTTAAAAAACAAACTATATTAAACAAAACATAACTAAATTATTTACAAAGACGTTCACAGATGTACAATATATAAATGTTGGTATACTTCAACAATTATCTAAACTGACAAATTATTTCCCTAGTAAGCCATATAACTTATTCCATTTATTGTAAGAAGATGTATTCCTGTTAGATCTTGCTTTAAGGGTCAATACTTCCAAATGACAGAGTTCAGTAAGAAGATTCGTAAATTCTTGGAAAGTGGGAGATGTGTCAAATCTCCAGTTTCTTGTAATAATTTTTCTGGCAACAGTTAATATGGACTATATCATAGGATGTTTAATTTTCTTAATACGTTCAGGTACTGGAGTACTGAATAGAACCATAGATTTAGCAAGCATAAAATTATTTGAAAATAAAGCTTGCAAAAAGACATTGATGTCCGCCCAGTACTTTTTTAGGCTGCACAGTCAAAAACATGTCTGACCAATCAGCACTCACTTAATTTTTACATCTCCAACTTGTATTATTCTTCTTACTAAGCTTACTTATTGTGTAAGGAGTTAAGAAAGATTTATACATATATTTCTATGTAAATGGTTTCCATTTAATCGAAGAAGTGATCTTACTAGCTGATTCTAATGTAGTTTGTTTATCTTGATTATTAGGGAGATAATTATTAATAGTAAAAAATAGTTCCAGTAACTCTAAGGGTAAGTATCATTGTCATTTCTAATTATTTTATATATGTATGGCAATTTATTTTTAATAGGACATTTATGTTGTATGGATAACATCAAATAATGTATACATTTAGGTATTGCTTTTTTTATTGTAGGAGACATCAGATCAAATTTATTTAAAATAAATTGTCTACATGTTTGTGTTTCTAACCATAAATGAGTGCCTATTTCAAATTCAGCTGTCAAATATTCAATTGATTTTAGCTCATGTAGGTAAAAAGGACAACGACCCAACAGATTAACGCACCAAGCACCTGTTGATAAAAAGTATAATGTAGATTAAAAAAGTTAGGTACTTGTGCGTGAAGTGGCTTCCATATAATGATGTGGAAAAAATCCAAGTTGCAGTTTAGTTTCAGGTATTCAGTCAAGAACCTTCTCCGGTGTAAATCCAAATTGTTTATTGTACATAAACAGACGAAACAGAGAACAGAGATAAGCGCTTTCACTAATGTTAGCTTCTTCAGATCATTACATTCTCACTTTACGTTAGTGTTTTATATAGTGTTCTCATTAATTGTTAATTAGATAATTTATAACAATAAAACAATTTCATAAAGAAAGAGTGGGAAAATGATTCATTTAGATATTTAAAAAGTGAAGCGTCATCACAATGCATCTTAAAGACACCAAATCTCAACAGTATACTGTGCTTTATAAAAAGACTCAAACACATTCAAAAATTATTAAAATGTTAAAAACATATTCAAGACTTTCAGAGGCATTAGAGAAAATCAAGCTTTACTATACAAGAAAGCCATTAGACCATGTATATGAAGTGCTCATGTGGAACATAAATTCCTATGGTGTTATTATATATTCTATCATCCTACATAAATGGATGGCCTCGATTGATGTAATACTGATTTAGATACATATTATTGGAGCCGTGGTATTATTTTCTATATATCAGTGTCTCATGACATTTAATTCCTAATGGGATGTGATAGAAGGTATTAGAGTATGTAAAAATATATATAAATATATAAAAATATATATATAACAAACATTGAATATATGAGCTCATGTGTATTAATAAATGTTTAAATAGAGATGTAAATATAGATATATATAAAAAATCTATAAATATGTGTTAATATATAAATGTAAAATAATAAAAGCTTAGTAAAAACATACATATGTTTATAAACAATGTGTCTATGCATATAGTGTTACATGTGTGTATATATATGTATATGGTTTGTAAATAAACTATAATAAATATAATAAATATATAATAAATGTATAACCGGTTGATATTGAAGACTTGAGATATATATATATGTATACTTACAACCAATATATATATGTGTGAAGTGTAATATATATATATAAATATTTTGCAATGTCACATATGTCAAGTATGTATAAATATGATTTGTGAGTGACGTCCAAATATGTATATACACGGATGGCTGTATAAAAATGTATACGTCCCTTAAATTTATGAAATATATATCAATGTAAATATGTATAAAGGTGCATGATAAAATATAGGAAATCTATCATTGTGTGGGAAATGTTATGTGTGTGAATACATAAATATATATATGAATAAATAAATATATGTAGATATAAATATAAATACAAATCTATGAAATACTGTATAAAATATTGATATAAATGTGTTTAAAAATGTGTGTTGTACTTGAATAATATGGTGGTGATATATAGAAAATAATACCACGGCTCCAATAATATGTATCTAAATCAGTATTACATCAATCGAGGCCATCCATTTATGTAGGATGATAGAATATATAATAACACCATAGGAATTTATGTTCCACATGAGCACTTCATATACATGGTCTAATGGCTTTCTTGTATAGTAAAGCTTGATTTTCTCTAATGCCTCTGAAAGTCTTGAATATGTTTTTAACATTTTAATAATTTTTGAAATGTGTTTGAGTCTTTTTATAAAGCACAGTATACTGTTGAGATTTGGTGTCTTTAAGATGCATTGTGATGACGCTTCACTTTTTAAATATCTAAATGAATCATTTTCCCACTCTTTCTTTATGAAATTGTTTTATTGTTATAAATTATCTAATTAACAATTAATGAGAACACTATATAAAACACTAACGTAAAGTGAGAATGTAATGATCTGAAGAAGCTAACATTAGTGAAAGCGCTTATCTCTGTTCTCTGTTTCGTCTGTTTATGTACAATAAACAATTTGGATTTACACCGGAGAAGGTTCTTGACTGAATACCTGAAACTAAACTGCAACTTGGATTTTTTCCACATCATTATATGGAAGCCACTTCACGCACAAGTACCTAACTTTTTTAATCTACATTATGATTTTAGCTCATGTTTTACCATCAACTTGAAACCGGTATATTGGTTGGAAGAAATATTATATTAGTTGGAAGAAATATTTTTAGCCTGTCTGCATATATGGACATAAAAATGTTATAATCAGTGTTTAGTAAAGAATTTGGCCTATATGAGGAACATTTTGTTGAATCCTTATTAGATTTTACTATGAGAGATGTAAAGGTATATTTCCAGGAAGGTGGAGTAGTACATTTTTTTTGAGAAATAATAAAAACTTTATGAAGCATATTTAAAGCAGTTTTAGGCAATATTTTGTATATTTCAGGAATAATACCATCATTACCAGGTACTTTATTTTGTTTTAGTTTGCTAACTTCATTTTGAAGATCAATAAAAGATATAGGTTTATCTATTATGGCAGAATGTTCTTCTGATAATCTAGTTTTAGTGTATTTAGAGACGAAAGCTTTGATCTCTTCTTTTGAATCTATGACCTTAGGTTTCTGGTTAATATTGTGAAAAAAATCTCTAAACTCTATTATAATATTCTGTAGATCAGAGACCATCTTTCTTTTTTAGGACAGAAAATCTCATTAATATAATTAAGTTTATTAAATCTTTTGATTTTGTTGGCCAACATTTTAAGATGTCTAGGATTGGTAGAAAAGTTTATAAATGTAGATTTCTATAAACTAATCATAGTTTTATGATTCAGAATCTCCGAGTATTTATTATTCCATGAAATGTTTTTTTTTTCTTTTTTCCTTTTTATCTTTATCACCTCTATTGTTAAGTTTTAAATTATCTAATTTGAATTGTATGTCTTGTAATTTTTTATCCCATAGTTTCTTTTTGTTATTATGCCAGGTAACAATTTTCCCATATAAGTAAGCTTTTAAAACATCAGCTATATATATATATATTTTTTTTTTTCAGAAATGTCATTTGTAGTATTTAAAGTAAGTAAGTTTTGAGTTTCTTTAAAGTTTTTTTATTTTGTAACGTATGCAGGGATTCTTTTAATTTGAATATTATGAGTTGTGTTAAGTAATAATGCAAAGGATATAGAGTTATGATCTGATAAGGGACAGGAGATGACCCTTGTTTTAAATATACTATTATTCAGTTCTTTAGAAATATAAATGCTACCTATTCTAGAATGAGTATTATGTCTATAAGAGTAAAAAGTAAAAAAATAATGAATTTGGATCAGCAAAATTGTTAATGTCTTTCAGAAGATATAATTCAGTAAAATCTTGTAACAGTTTAGCTAATGCTGAATTCCTCCTTTTGCCCTTGGTATCAGTGCCTTTATTGTTTAATATACAATTAAAGTCCCCTGCTATTATCTTGTTGCCTTTATATAAATGGACCATCTGGTTTAAATGTTGTTTTACTGTATTCATCCCAATTCCAGGGAGCCAATAAACATTTATAAGTGTAATTTTTTTGTTCAACTCAATTGTGACAGAGCAAAACATTCCTTTACCATCTTTATAGATGTCTATAATCCTAGGGAGAAGTGTTGTATTGTTCCATAGAATAGTTACTCTTCTTTTTTTTTAGAGTGTTCTGAACTCGATATTATAGTATATGACATAGTATTAAGTGTGGTTACATCTTCCTTTATTAAATGTCTTTCTTGCAGAAAAATTAGGTGTGATTTGTGTAATTTAAGATATTTATATAAACTTCCCCTTTTGCAAGGGTTATTTAATCCATTAATATTGATAGAAATACATTTTAAAAGAAACCTATAAGACTGTTTATGTGAATTGAATATAAGGTGAACATTAATATTTTTTGTGGAAAAAACATATGAGGAATTCCATCAGATACTAAACAATTAGTAAGAAAATATAAATAAAATTATGTCTGTTCTGTAATATGTTTTTATATACAAAGACATAGTGAACATCAATATAGTTTGTAATAAACAATGAAAATATAAAAATGTGGAATTGAATTTACCCATGCTTTTTTGCAGTTTAAAACTCCTAATTTGAGTAACATTTACTACCCAAATTAACCACCTGTCTAATAGCAACAGCTATTCAGCAACTGCCAACAAGGATAATAACTTTGGATATATTTTTATAACAGCAGTTAGAAAATACTCATCAACTTTATAATAGACTAACCTACCATAAAGCACATTCATGTGTGTATGTCTTACTTTGTGTTTCCATCATATCAAAGAATTATACCAGTGAAATTATATATTTAATCACTTTGCATTGAAATCAAGAAGATTAAATAAGTTCAATAAACATTATATCAATAGCACATCATTAGATAAATCAGCCTTTGTCATTTATTTCAATCAAGAAGGAAGTATCAAATAATATTTATAAATTAGAGAAACTATAAAACCTAGGCTCAAAAGTTCAAATTTGACTAATATATTTTATACGTAGTTGATACTTCAACATAAATATAAGCTTTCTATATCTAAACCATAACATAAATTAACCTTCTCAATACTTCAAATGAAAAACGTATTTTAGTGGGATATTAGTACAAAAATATAAATAAAAAAGACGACAAAACTAATTTCAAATTTGTATCTGGAGAATTGAATTGCAGGTGTGTGTGTGTGTGTGTGTGTGTGTGTGTGTGTGTGTGTGTGTGTGTGTGTGTGTGTGTGTGTGTGTGTGTGTAAAGACGCTGTCTAATACACAAATATTACTTTCCTTTTTTTTCTTCCTTTCTTTAGAGGAAACACACTCAGGTCAATTTTTGTATTAAAAGAAATAGAATAAATAAATATCCGAGCAACTTTGAAATCTTCATAAAATAATATAAAATAAGATATATGAAATCCCTGCAGGTCATAGACTTGTGAGCAAAAAAAAAAATCAAGGCCCTAAAAATCATGTTCATATCTAGTTTTCCGATGCATGTAACAGGTTTTTCATAGCAAAATAAATGCACAAATGTTGTTCTTAACACTGTATTTAGTGAGTATTATTGCAGCTGTTAACATTACATAAGCCTATGTAGGTCCTGCTTAGGCATCAAACTGATGTTTGCCAAGCCTAGAATTCTCAAAGGAATACATTTAATTGTTGCCATATTATTCCTTGCCAAACTGTTCAGATTATGAGTAACCTTAATGAATATTCTAAATATACATTGCAATGAACCTTAGCAGAAATTTATAAAATTTCTGCATGTAGCTAAAGAAATTAAATTAAATGGTATAAACTACCATGAATTACTAACACAGAATCATGAAAAGGGAAACCCAGACCTGTATTATTTTTGCAAATCCACCTTAAGTTGGAGGAATAAACTATAAAAGCACTGTATATATGAACAAGGCTATATAAGATGCAGACACATGAAAAACATTAGATCAGTGTTGCAGTATGTCAGTACTCTATACACTATGTTGCATAATAACAAAGTACATTTAGCACAGTACAGGCATACTGATATTGTGCTGCATTCACATTTTAGTTATTCATTTAATTAGCTAAGTTAACACTGATAGTTCAAAAATCATCCCTTTTGGAATCCTATAATTAAAATATATACTTTAAAAATGCCTTGTTATTTCAATAGGCAAACCAAGCCATGCCTTTATGGGCTTTTCAAGTATATAATTCATGAAGTATTTCATATTTTCTTCTTTTTTAATGTAAATATTTTGTTTCCTGAAGTGAAACAAGTAAGTATTTAAATATATACTAAAAAAAATATATAGTTACTGTGTGTATAGAAGCTTATCCAGTCCATTTTTGAAGCTATGAATCCCTTCAGAGCTTCCAATGGCATTTCAATGTTCTTTCCTGCTAGAATGATATCAGAGCAGAGTTTAAAGTTCACAGGAAGCCAGTGTGCATGATGATGATGTCTAAATAAGATGTCCTGTAACCCAATGGCTTGAGACAAGACCTCTCAAGCTCAGAGTGAAGAAAAAAGGAGACGCTGCAAATTCAGCGGGAAACCATGAGTAAACTAAACAATTTTGAAAGCTGTAGAAGCTTGTTCAGTCAAATAAAGCCTCCAAGAGAGTCAAAGGCCTCCAAACCGCAGAAGCAGGGTTAACGATAACTGGCCGTACATACAAGCAGGCTTTATAACAAATCCACACACCAGTACATACAAACCAACCACCTGGATTTAAAATCAACTGCAATAAAAAAAAAATAATTATAATGATAAACAAAAGCTTCCAAACACTGCACCAACATTTACCCTGCATAAAATATTCATTTTCCCTGGTGCAGAGAATTATTATATGTCCAATAAAACAGAAATATAAACTGCTCACCTGAGTATTAAGTCCATAAATGTAGCCCCATATAAAAGAAAGAACAATATATTCATACCAGGTTTTCAATAAGCAATTCAAAACAAAGTATAATAAAGAAGCAAGTAGTTATTATTTTTTTAAGCTCCTTTTTATTTTTTCTGAAGTTTTCCATGAAACATTGTCAGCTAATCTTTTCAAACTTGCATTATCCCATTTAATTTCCTAAATTTTGTCAAGAATTTTATTAGACCTGATAAATGAGAGAGCAGCATCTAATTCTTCAAATGTTTTTGGGCCATCTTGCAGGAAGATTAGCTGGGAACAGTAAATGAGTTTTTATTTGACATTTTTTAAGTTCTTTAATTAAAGGCAAAAAGAGCTTCTTTTAGCTATAACCACTGGAGAGTAGTCATTGTCAAAATGAATAATGTTATCTTTTATTCTGTTGGGAATCTTAGCCCAAGCTGTTTTGAGAATCATTTCCTTGTAATGTGAAGAGAGAAATCTCACAATCACAGATTTAGATGAATTCTTTTTACTGGTTTTAGATGATACTAAAGATCTGACAGCTCTTTCAATGCCATAAGATAGAGCTTCATGAAGGTCAAGAACTTCATGCAGCCAAGAGATCAAAATGTTTACTAGGTTGTTATTTTCAATGTTGTCTGGTAAGCCATAAATTCTAATATTGTTACTACGTGACCTGTTTTCTAAGTCATCTACTTTTGCTTGAAGTAAAGAATTTTGGTTTAGTAAAAATTCAGTGTTGTTTTCATCTTCTTGTAGTCTGTTATCCATATCATTAAGTGCTTGTTCAGTTCCAGAGATTTGTGTTTTTTGTTGCTGAAGATCTTCATGTATAATTTCCATTTGCTTGGAGCATTTCTCCTTAAAGTTATCTAACTTTAAGTCAATTTTGTCTATTTTCACTGACAAGTCCTGGATGTTAGATAACAGACTGTATTTCCTTTTTGAGGGATGTTTCTTGATGGTTTATTTTAGAGAAGCTCATTTTGAAATCCACTCATGAGTGAAGAATTATCCAATGTAATTTTGACAGGAAAAAAAAACAGAAATTCATAAATATTTTTATATACTATCCTAGAATAAGTTTAATAGTATCTACTGATGTAGAAAACTACCTCTTAGCATAGTTTTAATTAAAAAATCGCATCATAAAAAATTGAAGTGACAGAGCTGAAAAGAACTGCTGCTATCCAGAGCACATCTTAGCCACACCCCCTTTCTTAACCCATTTTGAATACCATGTTCCTCTCTGTCTTTGAATCATGTCTAAAATAATACTATTGTACAATTCTCTCATGATTCTTCTTGCATAACTATATATGATACCCATTTTCCTTATTTTCAACAGCATTTCATTAATTTATTATTGTCATTAGTGCTTTTTTATCACTTCATTATTCTAGCAGTGCCATAATATCATTAACCTTTTATAAAAATTGTCTCTATCCAGTTTTTCTTTTCCTTTTTCTGCCAACTAAAGAATCATATGTGTACTACAGGATGTATCTTATACAAGCCAACTTGTTTCCTTTATAAAAGAAAAAAATATATCCATTATGAGGATTGAGTATTGTACCCAAAATGCTGAGAAGCATCAGAGTATATATCTATACTCATAAGAAACATCTCCATCCTTTTCTTCCATACTGTTAACTACTTTTTTATTTTCTGCACATGCCTTTTAATATCTTAGCCACTTTTTAAGCCTACTACATGTTATAATATTTCTGCTACTCAACCTTCTCTAATCTACTTTATATATTTTATCTAAAATTCCATAATCACAATTCACAAACAAATTTTCCCTCCAGTTCAAATTTCTCCTCCACTTATCAAAAATTATTTTTTTCTAAATTTGCCCAAAAAACATAGTCACTGCCACATGGTTTGACTTTGTTCCCTGACTACCTATAGATATCATGTAGACTTTTCCATGTGAGGCTGAAACTCAAAAAAAAAGTGTGCTCCTAATAAAGTAAAAGCAAAGTGCAAAACTTACTGCAACACCTAGGGGCTGATGAGGATGATTTAGTTATATATACCAACTCTGAAATCACTGAAGCTCAGAAAAAAGGGAATACTCCGATATTCAGCAATTTCAAATTTTTAATATTTGCCAGTAATCACACTTACATTCTTAACATTCCAAGGATCACACATATAGTCTTCCAAAAAAAAACAGGAACCTATTCAATACATTGCTAAAATTCCTTAGATGCTAAATCACTAAATTCTCATACAACTGTATAATCTTCCATTGCTTCCAAGTGTAACATTATACTCTTTACTTTTAATTTCTTTGTACATTTCATCATTCTTCTCTTCCCTTCTTTTCATTTTCTTATTTTCCTTCCCCCTTTCTCCATCTGTTTATATTTCTATAACAAACATCTGTCAAAGTTGTTCTTCTGTTATAGTTGTTTGCCTTTAACATATTCCAGTACTACCTCTCACGTTTTTCAGCTTTTTCATATAAAAACTTGCTTTCTTTTTTCTTACTACATCTACCAAAAGTGGCAAAAATTATTGTCTTCTGTTTTTTATATATTTTTGTATTATATCATGCAGTGCCAACTTGCTTTTTGTCTCCTCCAATAACACTTGCTTTTATATTGCTTCTCCTTTTTGGATATTTTATAAAAAATCTGAAATGCTGCAAACTTCTTCTATGCCATAAATATTACACCTGTCATTTTTTTCTGTCAATGTATGGATATTCAGCTTTAAATTCTACAATGATGATTATCTTTTAAAGTTTTCAGCCATTTTGCCTATTTGAAAATAGATTATCAAATTCCCTGATTATCAACTCAAAATAGTAAAAGTAAATTATTGCATGTTTTCTTTTTAGTTTAACAATCCCTTTAAAACCATCTTGTTTCAGCTGTCCAACTTGTTCAACAGCTTTGCAATCTCAGAAAGCAATGCATTTAACTTCATTATTTTCCTTACCAGCTGTTGATTGTACAAGTATGATTTTCTTTCTTTCTGCCCAAGTAAGTCCTCATTCAAATGTCTTTCTCCCTTCCTGTGCAAAGATAGGTGAAGGCTGCCAGCCTAGCCAGATAGAATTTTGTAGATAATTCTGTCATTTTTAAATATTAATATAAGCCACAGGTTTGTTCTCTTAAATGGGAAAAAATGGTGTTGAATGCGGGACTGCAAAAATGTAATAACAGTGCACTCTGCTGTAACAAAGCTGATAAGTCAATTCTTTGATGTGAAAACTAAGAGCTGAGATGTCTAGATAAGGGCAGTATGCCTATTGTTTTGAGGTCAGAGTTAATGGCTAGAATTTGCATGTATAATTTCTTTTATTACTCTGACTTCCTGACCAGCTGCAAGAACAAGGGCTATTAACCTCTGAGAGTCTGTTAGCCTGGGAACCAGAAAGAAAGGATGTAATCTGAAATGAATCAGTGGTACTGTGTTATCAATTTAAGGACAGAAAAAGGAGAGCATTAGACCATCCAACTCACCACTCTGTGTGTGTCTATATGTAAGTAGGATTTTAGAACTGTGTTTTTTCTTAGATATAGCTAGGAAATAAGAAAATTAGACTAGTTTGTTTTTCTGTGATGTCAGAACTTTTTTACTGTATTATTTTAAGTATTTCTCTCTGATCTCTGAACTCTTGGCTAGCACTGCGTAGTAAAAAGTATTGTCTTGTGTTTTTATTATTTATTATTAAATATTTTTAAACCTTTCAACTGTGGCTGTTTTGTGTAGAGATAATTTAAGCTCTAAGAGTACATTGCATGTATATACTGATACTGTACCAAGTCACTCCAAGTAAGTCTTGACTGTTCAGTCGCACTTACCATTTGGATAATAATATTGCACGGTATAATTGGACACCCTTTCATAAGGGCCTTTGAGTAGCTGATAAATATTAGCTGGGTGCTGGCAGTGATTTCTACCATATAGTCTGGGAAAAAGGGGCACAACTGGAGAACCTGTGCCAGCCTTCCCTAGGAGTGTCTTTGTGGTTGTATAAACTCTTATCTCAAAGTGTGTGTGTGTGTGTGTGTGTGTGTGTGTGTGTGTGTGTGTGTGTGTGTGTGTGTGTGTGTGTGTGTGTGAGCTGCTTGGGCAGGGAAATGAAGCACTGGCTGGACAGAGAGGGTGCTGGAGGTTTTAGTTTGCCCACTAGGCTGAGATCTGGATCCTATAGCTGTGCCAGTCTTACTGGGGATCTGGAGAGAAAGCGAGAAACCACCCCCAGACTGACTGTGATCTCTGTGTGCTCTTAAGGGAAATTTTACTTTACTGTGTGTATTTATTATCCTTTCCTTATATGGACACCCCTCACTGGTTTTAGTGGTAAGGATTGAGGCTCCTTGATTGCTGGGCCAGTGCATGGGTGTCACACTCTACATATTCTAACCATATATCTGTTTTTACCCCATTTAGTAATATCCATCCATTGCTTTTGCTTTGCTTTTTTTCTTTTCTTTATCTAATTACCCACTCAAACTCTTTCTTTTACCAAAAACTAATATCACAGCATGACTCAAAACCTCTATCTTTAAGTGATGTCCTTACATTCACTGCTGCAGTAGTCATAACCTTCAGGATTCTCTGCCATGGAAGCCTGTCATCTAGCCAGCAAACCAAAGATTTCTTGTTGCATTTAAAAGGTATGCCTGAATGTCACTCAAACTCTTCTTGTGTATCATAGGGCATAAAGGTAACGTTCAGGCTTACCATAAACAGACCTTCTTTTCCACCAGTCTGAATGCATTTTTTTCAGTGGTGGCCTGTTTCTCTGCATCCATTTTGCCAGCTGAATATATTTTCGTTCTCCACTGATTACCTATGCCTGTTTGCTGTGCAGATAAGTAGCCTGTTGTTTTTTTTTTTTTTTTTTTTTCTTGTTTTTTTTTTTTTTTGTGCTCCTTATGTTTAATATCATCCAGGAAGGGTAAATGCCAGTGTGGGAAGCAGATTTCCTGTAAAGACCACCACAATAAGTGTTTTTTGGTCTAAGAGAATTTCATGACCATACGTCTTGTTTTATTTGCCAGGTATCGACTCCATTCCAAGAATCCTTCACAGTAGACTTTCTTCCCTTCCCTTTCCTTGTATCTTGAGAACCAGCATCTTAAGCTCCTTGCTAAAGATCCAATGGATGGAATCTCCCACCCTGAGGGTCAGTTGTTAGGGAAGAAGAAGGTGAAAAAGGTGCGGCTGGAATCTTCCACTGTCTGTCCTCTGCCAGGTATTTCTCCTGAGGTTGTTACAAAGCTAGAGGCTCACTAGACTATGTTGCCAGATTTCTCTACCATAACCGTGTTGGGGGCCACTGAGGTTCTGACTGGCAGCATGTTCAATGAGGCTTTGCAGATATCTGTTTTGGACGTTCAGAGAGAACCATGGTTGATTTTTTCTGAGGGGCTTAGGGGAGTTTCTCAGATTTTAATTGGGGTAGACATTCCTACTATGGTTCTCTACTGCTATCCTGGGTCTGAGTTTTCTCAGTTTTTTGGAGGGGACATTCCCTTAAAAAAGAATCAAAAACTTAAACATGTTTCTTCTGCTCCTAGGGTTCCTCAAAGTAAATGAAGGCTTCCACTCAGGGGATATTTTTTGCTGTAATGTCTTTAAAAAGCCTCCTCAAGGGGGTTTCAGTTCCTGCTCCTCCTTGGTCCTCTACTCCCCTTAAAAGGAGAGCAGGATCCTTCTGAGGATGAGTAGGATTCTGATGACGAATCCCTAACTTATTCTACTCAAATTCTTCTCCTTTGGACTATGGGTCAGAGGGGGAGGAATCTATAAGTCCTGATGCTTCTTTTGAAGAAATTTCCTTTGGGGATACACTCTCTAGAATGATGGATTTTTTAAGTGGGATTGTGCTCAGGTCCCTAATGTCCATAGGATGTACTATGAGTTGCTACAATTGAAGTATCCTAAACCTGTGGCTATTCTTCCTGTTTTGGCTGCTTTGATAGATTATTTTCCAGTGCCTCTCATGCTATTGATTCTTTACCCCCTGCTCCCAAGAAGCCTGATAGGTAAAGCTGAAGATAGATAAGGTGTCTGAGGATTGTTTCTTTTTGCATAAACATCTTGTTGCTGACCCTTCTATGGTCTCCGTAGCCTCAACCTGATGATATTAAAGCTAGGTTGATGGATGCTCCCCTGGATTCTAAACTTCTTTCTTTCACACTCTTCTTCCTCTGGCTTCCATTACCACCAGGGAGTTTCTGAGAATTCTGGGTTTCATCGCATCCACCATTCCAATTCTCCCTCTGGCCAAACTTCACATGAGAAAGTTTCAGTAGTTTCTGAAGTCAGTGTGGCGTCAACATGCTCATCCTCTAGACTTTGCAGTTCCTCTTTGTCCTTGTCTCAGACAGAAAGTTCAATGGTAGATGTGGCAGTTGTATCTGAACCCAGAGATCCCTTTTCATCCCCATCTTCCCTCTCAGGAACTGTTCACAGATGCTACAGACATGTGTTGGGGGTGACTTTTGGACACCTAAAAGTATAGGGGATGTGCTCACCTTGCCAGCGGAGGGAGCACATCAATGTCAAAGAGATGAGAGCTCTTATGCTGGCCCTTCAGGCCTTTCATCCTCTTTTCTCTACAGGGCCTCTCAAGGTCTTCACAGACAACACCACAGAGATGTGGTATTGCAATAAACAGGGAAGAATGAGATCCTACCTTATTTGCCTGTTGGCACTTCTGGTATGGGATCTTACTGTCAAGTATCATGTGATTCTTCAGGTGGTTTATATCCCTTCCAGTCAGAACATTATGGAAGACAATCTGAGTAGGTCCTTAACTCAGTACCATGAGTGGATGCTTCATATGGATGTGTTTCTAGACATTATTCACCAGTGGGGTACTCCTCAAGTGGATCTTTTTGCCTCTCCTCTGGACAGACATCTTTCCCTGTTTTGTGCCAGAGTCCCAGGTCCTCTGCTATGGAAAGTGAATGCATCTCATCCTCCTGGAAGCGGATGTTTCTTTATGCATTCCCTCCACTTCTTCTCATTCTGAAAGTCCTGTTCAAGATTTGGCAGGCTGCTCCCAAAATCTTCTTGGTAACTCCCTTTTGGGTACAACAGCACTGGTTTCCTCTACTTCTGCATCTAGCCAGGGGCAATCATCACAAGTTACCTCACAGGGTGGATCTCATCACACAAGACAAGGGATCTGTCATCCATCCCCACCTGTCCACACTTCAACTGACCTAGTGGAGGATAAGGTTTTGATCCCTCATACACACATTTTTCCCAAGGACATGCTGCAAGTCCTGCAGGAGGCCATAAAGCCTACTACTAGGAAATCCTACTTATACAAATGGAAGAGATTTTCTATTTGGTGTCAGTCTCAAATTCTGAAATGACTTACTGTGGATGTTCCTTTGGTTCTCTCTTATTTGTGTGAGCTGTTCAATGCTAGTTTGGCCTATTCTTCTATTAATGCTCACTTATCAGCCATCTCCGCTTGTCTGCCTTTATCTCCTCCTTTAGCTTCTAGATGCAAGGTTAAATAATTTCTCAAAGGTATCCTTAATATTAGTCCTCTCAGAAAGCCTGTTCCACCTCTCTGAGATCTTAATCTTGCTTTGGAGATGTTGACTCAGGCTCTTTTTGAACCTGCTGTTTTGGCTACCTTGAAACATTGTTCTTGGAAGACTGTTCTCTTGTTAGCTGTTATCTCTGCTAGATGGGTGCCTGAGTTGCAGGCCCTTATGGCATGTCCTCCTTTTTTGATTTTTTATGAGGACAGGGTGTCCTGATGCACTAATCCCTCCTTTATGCCTAAGGTGGTTAATAAGCTTTCCCTTAATCAGTCTATTAATCTGCCTACTTTTCTTCCATAAATGACTCAAAATTTATTTAGATCAGACTAAGGCTATTCAGAAATCTGATCAGTTGTTTGTTTCTTTCCATCCTAGATCTTTGGGTCTAGCTGTATCCAAGCAAACTAGTTCTTCTTGGATTTCTAAGGCTATTTCCTTTTGTTGCACCTTTCATGGCAAGAGCCTTCCTTCTTCAGTCAAGGCTCATTCTACTAGAGTGGTGGCTTCTTCTGGTGCTTTTTTCAAAGGTTTAGATATCAATTCAATTCTTGAAGCAGATACCTGGCCTTCTGTGCATACCTTAACTAAACACTACAAGTTGGATGATGTCTCTAGAGCTAGGGCCAGTTTTGCTAGTGCCGTTCTCCATGGCTTTTTAGGGGACTCTTCTTCTTCTCTTCCCAAGTTTCCTCTTGGGCTTTGGCACTCTCCCGAAGGTTGCAAATACTGCAGCAGTGAATGTAAGGACATAGTACAGTTGTGAAAAATCTTATCATAACAGTAGATGTCCTTGCCTTCACTGCTGCAGTATTCACTCCCTCCCTCTTACCCCTAGTCCTTTCCTTCCTGGATGTACAGGTTACCTCTTGGGTTCCTTGGACTGGTATTTCTACTGGGGCAATCAGTTCTGTTTATGGTAAGCCTGAACATCATGTTTATGCCCTGTGGTACACAAGGACCATTTGAGTGATGTTCAGGCGTACCTTTTAAATGCAAAAAGAAGTATTTGGTATATTGGCCTGACAATGGGCTGCCATTGCAGGGAATCCCAAAGGTTATGAATACTGTAGCAGTGAAGGCAAGGGCATCTACCATTATGGTAAGAATTTACACAACTGTACTTTCTCATGCCTTATATTCTGTGTCCTATATGTAACACTGATTTTTTTCACTCAGTAACTGCCAGGAGGTGGACACCTGCCTCTTAAACATTGAGTCTCACATTTTTCTCTTGATGAATACTTTTCTATGTTGTTTCTTAGTTCTACTTCGTGGATTGTGACCCTCACTTCTATAAAGGTCTTTTCCAACTTTTATTTTTCCCTGTTGCTTTACCAACCTTCATAACTCAGTACTTCTATTGACTTCTGTTTCCTACACTTCTTTTATCATGCTTTGCTTTGGCATACCCCTCAGTGATTTGTTGTTCTGCACAGGTATAATAAATACAGGCATCACTTCTTCAGGTAAGCTTTCCATTATCTTTGACTAATTGTTTCTATGCCGTAACTTTGCAGGAATATCTATTAATAATTTTATCAATTACTAATTTGCAAGCCCCTTACTTTTTACTGTATTATTTTGAGGTGTATATAAAATAAATGTGCTAACTACCAACAATGTGAAATAAAAAGAAAAAAAATAGTAACCAAGTGAAAATTCTGTAGTACACATGGCTCGTACAGATACTTTTTTCATAAATATAAATCAACAAAATAACAAAATACAGGGTAAGCATTTTTGTCCATAAAATATAAACTTCATCAGATTCTGAAAAACATAGGCAAGCAAACTCATCAAATACTAGAACAAGTGTATTATGCAACAAATTCTAAGCATCACTTCTTCTAATACATGGTTCAGAATTATCAGTTACACAAAAATAATACGGCTAAAATTCTTACATTTAAAGTATGAATATATAAAACATTTTTGTGTTTTTCTTTTTTAAAACATGACAATGTCTGTATATCCCACACCTCCATTTTTAGTAGTCCTACTGATATAAAATACCTCAAAGGCAAAATATTCAGCAAAATAAACTACATTATTAGCACTACAATTGCAATACGTTTGCACTGAATAACTGATCCTAGTGTTAATACAAAAGCATGAAGGGCAGTTGCCAAGATATCTTTACTGACTGTATATATTACAAGAAAGTATGTTTTTCACTTTCACTTTTTTAGTAAGGATCCCTGCCTTATTTTTCTCAAAAATGTTTTTTAATTAAAGCATCTATAATTAATAGCAATAAGGGCCTCTCTAACTGCTCTTTCCACATTTGGATGTCCAGCCAACATTATTCAATTATTATTCATTACTTCTTTAATAGCCAGATAATCCAAAGTCTATGTCAGTACTAGCACCAACATATACTTGTCCCGTATCACCACTTCAGAACAAATACTACCTCCATTCGTTTGTTTGCATAATTATTGGCTTGTTTATTTATTTACATTTGATAGTGGAATAAGTGCACTGATCCAAGGACCATTTTCAGGTATGACCTGGACTGTCGTGGCTGACTGAAAATGAAGATATAGTTTAGAGCAGAATGTTACAGCATACAATAAATAATGCCATCTACTTGTACAATTATGAAGTAACCGATTGTTTACAATCTTATGGGAGAATGCATGAAAAATGTAACATACAAGAAGAATACAGAGAAGGAGAAGGAGAAAATGACAGTAGAATGCGAGGTACATTGCAGAGAGGTTAGTAAAGTTGAGGTGTAAAAATAAAGTTTTGAAAAGTAAGTTAAAGCTTGCATAGAACATCTGCTGGCAGGGTAGTTGTAGTGCAATGGGATCCCAGGCTGTGGCTGTAGGAGCACACACACACACGCACACACACACACATACACACACATACACATACACACACACACACACACACACACACACACACACACACACACACACACACACACACACACACACACACACACACACATTATATCATCATTAAAGGAGCTTTGACCTTGTCTCCTGCTTTGCCTACTTTGTGGCACTGCTCACAGGTCCTGCAGTACCCTGTTACATCCCTTGTAATCTTAGGCCAATTAAAGTTCTGCATAATACATCGCGTGGTATGTTTTATACCCATATGACCTGCAAAAGGAATGTCATGGGCTATGGCTAGAAGTGCCAGACTGTAGACTCTCGGCACTACCAAATGCTGTATTACCTCACTCTCTTGCCCTCCTGAAGGAGTCCACTCTCTATACATGAACCCTTTGTTCTAGTATATAGACCCCCTCTTTTCCTTGAGAATCAGATGCATTCCTAGCTACCTCCCTCAAACCTCTTAGTGTAGGATCTGAGAGTGGAGCCTGTCTCGGCTCTACTTTTGTGACTCTTCCCAGCTCCCCTTCCACAGGAATTCTGGCAGTGGTGCCTCACTTGTCAACCTAGGTACTACCACTCACCTCTGCCCTTGCAGTTACTCTGTCCAAGGGAACATCAGTAACTACCATCAGCAGTGGACTGGATGTATTTCATTAAGTATTTTCAGAACTTCAGACAGATATGGGACTAAGAAGTAACTTTCCCAAGTCAACACTCTATATATTTAATTCCTCTGCTAGGCATATGTACAAGAAATTCACCCAATTTCTGATTGCCAAAGATACTTGAGAGCAAATCCACAGAATCATACATAGAAGATCTCTGAAACAAATGCATGTCTATTCTGCAAGAAGTTATTTGAATCAGTTACTAGTGTAAATATTCTTTACCACTTAGACTAAGTGTAATATGTCTTAAAAATTCCTTTGGGCAAACTCCTCTTCTAATCATGCTCTATTTGACATGGAAAAGGTCACAGAACAATAACACATTGTAATCTGGCATGTTAAAGGGGGTGGTGCATGATCATCATCAATCAAGAAACTTAATAATTATGCATTCAGCAATACCAGCTGTTTGCCTACTTATCTCCCATATGAGTAGGTAGGTGGTGAATCCGACATCATGGGTGCATACATTTACTATTGACCCTTCTGTCCTGTTAGCATGCCTGTCCATTATGATTCACAACCTATTCTGGTTTGGATATGTGTTTACTTCCTGAAAAGAGATGGTCAGAGACTTCAATATTAAAGGACATGCCTAAGTACAGAATAATCCCTTTTAAAACATTCAGGGAGGCAGCTAAGAATGAAAAACCTAAATAGGTAAGTGTATATTGATTTAAGGATGTTCTTATGCAGGATTCTAACTCACTCAAAGATTTTCACATCTGGAGAAGTTTGACCTGTGATGTGATAATCATACACAATTTCTCTACATTTGATTTCATTGAAAAGAGGAAAGAGATTATTCCATGATATATGTAGATTAAGGGTCTGACCGACTGAAATTTAACATCAATATGCCTACATAAAATGGGGTGGGGATAATGAGTGTAAGGATGCAAAGATATTTACATCTGATTCAGTGACCATGGTCAAGATCAGATATTGGCAAATATTAAATATATGCTAAGTAGAAAGCCATTTCTGTGGTAAGCAGAACAGAGCAAAATGTGATATGGTACTTATTAGAAATTAAGGTATATAACCACAACACAGAGAAACTTTGGAAAACGGATGACTTTCGCTTAGAACTTGAGAGCATAATGAAGGAAGCAGAGTTAGAGAGACATGTCAGGAAAGAAGGAAAAACGAAAAACGCAGTAGACAAAAAAATCCAACTACCTAAGATCAGTCTATCCGGATTGACAGATCTATGCAAATAAAGAGGCCCTGTTACAATATCCCATGGTGAACTTGCAGCTCTATTTGCATGTTAACTCTGTTGAGGTACTCTATTAGCATCCTGTTTAGTTAATGTGGTAAAGCAGAAATATTAAGTATATCTCCACAGCTTATCATAACTATGTGTTGTGGGAGAGTAATGACAGGGCGTTGATTAACAGCTAAGAGCATCTGCATGGGTATCTAGTGACTGACTGGCCTATTTAACTTCCCATTGGGTCATGTCTTCCAAATAAAATTAGCTCACAAGTGTTTCTGAACTACATATAGACTCGACAATTCTAGTTTCCTATATTTCCTATAGAATTTCCTAAATTTTCAGCTTGTGAATCTCATCAGTTATGTATTTTCCATAAATTTTGTGTGTGCATTATGACTATGCATAATTGTATGCTTCAACTTAATAGCCTCTACAGCAAGGATATAGAACTTTTCTCACCCGTTGACTTCTGGCAGTTGGTAAGTAATAGCAAAACCATTTTGTGTCATTCAGGGGCTTTTTATTGCAGCTGTCAGACAGTCTCCCAAATGTATTTTAATTAAAAATAATCTTAAGTGCATGGAACAGCTTAAAATGTCTTTAAGTTAACTTCATAAATCACTTTTTTTTGTGAGGGACAAAACATCTATACAGAATGTTGTGCTTCTTGACCTTTCTCCTTTCTATAACTAACAGTGGGGTTATTGCACCTTGGGAAAGATAGAAAAGCTGTGACTGCCTTTGATAAACATGGCATTTAGCAAAAGTATGCCTTATCACACAACTGACTATTATTTAACTGCCCAGTAGCATTTCATAGCTTCACTTACACTTTAATGTTTGATGAAACTACACAGAGCTAACAACTGTTGACATTATATTAAGCTTCTAGATTCAAGAAGGTTATCACAAAGTGTGCACTATGTGTGCTCACTTAGGGTAATATATAATTATCAACCATTGGATGGGTAAAGTCAGTCTAACACCACATTAGATAGGTTAATTCAAGCACCAAAAGAGAAATTGGCTAGGCTTAAAATGACTAAAAAGGGCAGTTAGCCCTGTACTTACCCATGAAACTATGAACCTACGGAAATGTCCTCCTGATTATGATGATAATTAGTGTCATTGTATGTTGTTCCAGAGAATAGACACTTCCACGAAAAAAATTGTTATCCTTCTTCCACCAACAAAGCTACAGAACTGGATAAAGACAATGACCCCCAAAGCTGTAAAAAACTCTTTAATGAGAATTGGTAAGTGCTTTCATTTAACACTTCATCAGACCATGATGGTCTGATGAAGTGTTAAACAAAAGTGGTTACCAGTTCTCATTAACAAGTTTTTTACAGCTTTGGTGGACGTTGTCTTTATTCAGTCTTTATTCAGTTCTGTATCATTGTATGTTGCGCTATATCCTTCCCAAGGGGAAGTAGTTGGCACTCACAATGGTATAGTTCATCCTAGGTTTAGAAGTTATCCTGCATTGCCCACAAGATGTCCGTGCAGCATTTTATTCTTCTTGAAAACGTGGTGCACAGGTAATGAATGCAGTATGTAGAAATCAGGGTGACCTGCATGCTTGACACAAATATTATGATTATGGCCTGTGTGATCACACATCATCTGAGCACTGATGAAATGGTATCTATGCTTATGGAGTATGGCCTGTTCACCATTAGTGCCTGTTTGCCTGAAGATATCATAGGTTCTATCAGGGACACTTGCAATTCCTGTGAATCTAACCACATGATAACATCCATGCATGAACAGTATCTTTTCTGGCTATGATGTAAGCATGTTCGTGTATATGTGCTGAATCACACATTTTAGTCTCAGGCTTTATATTCTGCTAATGAGGAGTGGGAAATCCACATTATGTTATCTACAGGTTTCTGGGAAGTGCTGGTAGGGAGAATGGCAAATGACATGTTCATCCTTGCTTGCAAAGATATCATCTACATGTCTTTGAAAAGACATATTAGGTCAAATGTCCCCTAATCATTTTTTCAGCAGTCATATGGTTACTGCCTGGTTAAGGATTCTGTGAAGTACTCATGGTCCAAAGCATTTCCTATGTGAGTCTTCAGCACAGTGATGCCACTGCCATGGTCTGAAACATTTTTATGTATGTCTAGGGCACAGTGCTACTGCTAATGCTGCCCATGTACTTCTACTGTAAGCAGATTCATCATTAAATTTATATAGCAGTCCACTGCTGCTGTCCATGTTCTAGTTTTATAGCATTTCTACAGGTTTACTGTCAGTAGTCGATGTTGGTTTAGCATGTGAGATGAATTTTTCACAAACAAAGTAGTCTGGTTTTGTGCATAAATTTTCTCAGCATTTGGTTCATTAATTTACATCATATTCATGCTGTCATATTACTTAGTATTGTCTGTATTGCCTTTGGATATGTTGTCCAATATACTCCACACACGTTGTATGATGCAGCAGTGTGGTACATACAAGGTTTCCATTCTTGCCATCAAGAGTATGAATTTCACCAACTATATCTAACTAGAAAACTATGTACAGAAAGGTCAGAAGTTAACCAGTCCATCAGTGAATGGCATTATGCACTTCTTCAGTGACAAATACACATATTCAAGAACCATAACAATAATAGAAAATTGACATTAATGTAAAAACACTTCTACAAAGCATAACATAGTGCAGGACTGCTCTATCTGAAAATACAAAAAAATCAGTTATGATCATTTAAAAACATGCACATGAATGGAACATATTCCATCAAAACATATACCATCTCAAGACAGTAATCAACTATGAATAATTTGATAAATCATTTGAAAACTTATTGACACATCATTGTCAATCACTTGAAGCAATTATCTTAGAAATACACCAAATTAAAGTGTAATCAGAATGCATAGCATTCTAATGCAAAGGCAACACTAAAAGCAATATGGAGCTACCTAGCTAACATGAACCTAGCTGAATTACTCCAAGAAAGGGAATAGAAAATAGGCAAGAGGGGCTGGACTTTACTGAATAAAGTTGGCAAAGGAACCAAGGCACTGGGAACCATTAACTAGAGTGGAAAAGGTAATAGAGTACAATGAAGTGAAGTAGACATTTGGACTGTAGGTCAGAGACTGCCTTCCCTACCAATAACTGATAGCAGAGAATAGGAAAAGAGAAACAAACAGGGAAGGGCTAAGTAAAAGAACAGCTCCAGTACTGTTTTAGTTGAGTCTAGAACAGAGGCTGCAATTAAAAGGGGAATAATTAGTAAGCCATATAAAGTATTGCTTGATAACTATAAGAATCAAATAGAGGAGGTTAGCAAAAATTGGGAAAATAGACTGGAAAGGCTAGTTACAAAGTAAGACTGAAAGGACATCTGTCTGTATGTTTCCCAAGTATGTAGCAAAATCTAGACGGCATAGGACTTTTTACTTGGAAGCTTTTGCATAGATATTTTTATACCCCAAGCAGAAGTCAAATAATTTTACCTCGTGTGGATAGCAAATGCTGGAGGGTGTGACAGAAAAGAAATATGTAAGTATATGTTTTTTGGGGAGATAGTAACAAGTTGGTAGATTTTAAAACTCCACTAAGAGTACTCTGCCAGAAATGCTGGGGGAGTTGTAATTAAGGAAATTATTCTTTTGAGCTAGGAAGACAAGATATGAATTACCTGTATACAGTAAGGCCATTCTAAATTTAATGCTCTTGTTGAAAAAAATATTATTAGAAAATGGAAATCAGAATCTATACCAGTTGTAATTAAAGTGCTAAACATTGTAAATGAGATAAAAGAATTAGAGATGTAATCTTTGGAAATGGGAAGAAGCACATTACATAGAAGCAAATGAATTTGTGGGAATAATACATACAGAATAATTGTCAGGAGGAGTGAAGTTTAAGGGAAGGCAGGAACTGAGCTATTTATGTAATATTATTTGTAATAATAATTACTTAAAAGAAAGAAAACATATGTAGATTGTGATTCATGAATTTGAAAAATGTTAGTATGGTTTTCTTTTCTATTAATGTATGCATGATAATTTAATGCAGGTGTTTGCAAACAAAAAATGAAGAAGAGAGAGAAACAGATTATACACGATAAGTAGTATATATAAAGAAAAAATTCAAAACATAGGAACATTAATGTTCTATTTCATGCACAAACCTATTGCTCCAGTTAATCAGAAAAGCCATGGCATAACCTTAAGAGATGTCTCAGTGAAAAAATGTGCAAGAATTTATTTTATTTGCTATTTGTTATTCAGGTAAGTGAGTGTATTGGTCTTTTAACTCTTTTCAGCCACAGCCAGGGCTAAGAGAACAATTAATACAAACACTTTATAGACATACAGACATTATATATATATATATATATATATATATATATATATATATGGATCTAGGACATTTGAGTGAGCAAACGACCAAAAACCAAACGGCAGGACATACTTATGCAAAAGTGCTTTTCACCGAAGAAGCACTTTCGCATAGGTATGTCTGTTGCCAAGGCTATACTATGGAGCGGGTAAGGGAAATTTCCCTTTTCCCCACTGTAGTACTGTCTCAGAGGGAGAATATTAAAGTAGGGGGTGTGGGGATGCAGGAAGCCCCCCTGCTAAAATGTAAATGTAGTGTTTTATTTTTTTTTTTGTAACACACTTTAACAAAAGTGCTTTTAGTGCTTTCGTTAAAGTGTATTTGGTTATTATGGATTCGGACATTTGCTCACTCAAGCAAACATCCTAGATCTATATATATATATGTGTGTGTGTGTGTGTGTGTGTGTGTGTGTGTGTGTGTGTGTGTGTGTGTGTGTGTGTGTGTGTGTATGTATAGAGAGATTATATATCTATCTATATATCAGATAAAATAAACCACAAAACAGTATACCACGTAAACTTAAAAATAATAAAAATGTAGCACCAATAGCCCCGGGCAAATGTTTATTCACCACAGTTTTAGCTCTTTCATTCTAAAACACAGAAACTTCATAAGAACCTGTAAAAAAGTAACTTCCTTCCTTTTGAAAACCTCAGAAAGAAGTACAATGCCTAGAGCAGCAGCATTTAAAGGAACACACACTGGTAAATATACACTTAAAAGTAACAATAAAAGTATTCACTTAAAAATAATTGCATAGAATATACTTGCATGAAATGTGCTACATAAAATAAATATGTCAATAAATATTTCTTCAAATAGTTTAACTGTAAAAGTTGTTTAAAAGCTTTCATAAAAATAAATAAGAAAAAGTTGGTGGATCTCATAAAAGGTATTCTGTCATAAAATGCTCATGTATAGGTATTAAAAATTGCAAATACCATTGACCTTGCAATATTATGACAGGCAATTAGATTTGATTTTCAAAATAGGCTTAATAGATGCTAAATTATTGATGCCAGGGCAGGGGGTGGCATTTATAGGTTCATAGGTAGGTCCTAGGCTATCAGCCCTGGGACATATACAAGCCTAGCCAAAAAGGTATCCTGGTTTTCACCACCCAAGAAAATTATTTTCCTGTGCCCCTGTCGAGCAGAGCCTCAGAGGTGATCCCTGGGGTAAATTTCCTATTTCCCATCCAATCATCAAGATTGCTTTTTGAAGAGTGCTAATGAGAAGCTTTGTTTGGTATAGATAGATAGTTTGTTCCAGAGTATGGGAAGTCTTTGTGACAGGAATCTATCCCTCCAGCATATTCTGTTTATTGTGGTGATGAGGTTTAGGTCCCTAGAGCGTGTAGCTCAGAGGGATTGGGATTTCTTTAAGTGGAGTATGTCCAACAGCTCTGGGTTTGACATAGCTTTGTATGTTAGGCAGAGATCGCCTCTGAGTAGGCGATATGCGACAGAGTAAAGTTGGAGTGTTTTTGAGACAGTCTGCGTAGGGCATCTGTTTGAGGCCAGTAATCCTCTTTGTGAGGTATTTCTGCAGCCTTCAGTAAAGTTTGCAAGTGGAGTTCTCTCTTTTCAACAAATGTTTCCCAGTCACCACCTCTTTCAAGGTGTTCTACTTTCTCCAAAATAGTGAAATAATGTTTTTTAAATCACCACACTGCAGTGAATGTTTATAAAGGGTATTGGATTGATGTGCCTTACTGACTGCATATACATGCTGGTAAATGCTTGTCTTTAGAGGTCCCTACAGTCTTCCCAACATAAAATGCTGGGCAAGGTTAACAGAAGGCAATATACACTACATCTTTTATGTTACAATAAAATCTGCCTTTGATTGTAATCAGTCTTGGAAAACCATATACTGGGAAACTACTGCCTTCAAGAATGAACCTACACTGCCTGCACACTCCACATCACTTCATCCCCCATTTTTTGGTAAATTTACTTATACAGTTTACACTGGATTGAGATAAAGTTTTGAAATTTTTGTTGTTCTCAAAAACAATTCTGGGCTGCTCCCGCAGTCTATTGGTTAGCATAAGACTTCCAAAGACAGTGCACCAATGACTACTTATAACATTTTTTAAAGAGTGAATGCCTCTACTGTATGGTAAAACTACTGCCTGTGAGTGGTCACCCTGACTCAAACTGACATTTTGCTCATTGATATTCTTCGTACCCATTGTATGTTTAGACTGTCTAATAATGGGGACCACAGCGAGAATTCTGATGTTCCAAAACAAATCCTGTTTCTAAACATATCGCTCAATACGTTGACCTCTGTTTGAAATTGTGTGTCATCAGAAACCAATCTGCCCAGTCTAATTAACTGGCCCCTTACTAAGTTCTGTTTTTGCCAGATAGGGTGTTGACTGTCAAAATGCAAATATGCATTTGAAAAAGTGTTCTTTCTAAATATGTTGGATTTATACCTGTGGTCCTTAAAATTGTTATATAATGTGATATCAATAAAGTGTATGGTCTGTTTATCATATTGATGGATAAGTTCTAAGAAGTTAGTAGAGTTATTTAGATAATTCATAAATGCTTTAAACTCTGCTAAATCACCCTTCCACAGAATAAGAATATCATCCAGTTACCTGAAATACATTTCCAACTTTTAAGAAAAGGGTGAGTTCAAAACCATGGAGGTTTCCTAAAACCATAAAACCATATTAGCGAAAATGGGGGCTAAAGCTGCCCCCATAGCCACACCTCTGTGTTGTTTGTAATATTCACCGTCATAATAAATGTAATTATTTGTCAGCACTAACTCCATACATTGTGGTATCAGTCTAGTTTCTATCATGCTGAAGTTGGTACCTCAAACCATTTCTTGGTGGAACCACTCCTACCCTTCCTCATGAGGGATTACAGAAAATAAATTGTTGGTGTCAATAGTGACCAATAAAGGCTCTTTAGAAAATGTAATTCCAGAGATGGTCTCGAGAAAATGCCAAGAGTCCTTAAGTAAGCGTTGTTTGTCCTCAGGGAATGATTTGAGTTTGTAGTCCACAAATTTGGACAGAGGTTCTGTTTTGGACCCTGTGGGTGCCACAATGGGTCTCAGGGGAGGGTCAGTGACCAATTTATGGATTTTCAGAATCCCAAAGATCCCTGAGATTCTTCGTTTGTTGACCACTAGAAATTCCCTAAAGGTCAAAGGCAGGTTCTAAGTCACAAAAGTATCCTCCAGTAATAGATCAATGGTATGGGATGCAATGTTAATTTCCTTGAGAGATACTTCAATGAAAAATATTCCATTATGCAAATACTCCAATATCTTGGAAAATAAAGGTGTGTGTCCATTATGACCACTCCCCCACCCTTATCCGGTTTCATAATATGAAAGTTCTTGTCACAAGACAATACATGTAACAACTGCTTCTCCTTATTAGTGAGGTTATAAAACTTAAGTTTTCTATTTTTGTTGCATCATTTCCTCATACTTCCTTCACATAATTGCTCAAATAAGTGTATACCAGGTAGGATTGGAAGACTGAATGTGCTAATTCTTCTTAGAGAAGAATTAAGTGCACTGTCTTTTCTGGGTGCCAAAATACAGTTTAAATTCAGCTTCCTAGTAAACAATTTAAGTTCAGTTATAAGGTCTACCATATCAGGCTGCCTAGAAGGAACATATTTAAATCCTTTTTGAAATAATGTACCAAAGGTGTTAGTAACAGTGAGGGTAGAAAGAATTGTATATCTTACAACCTCCAAAATTGAAAATAAAAGTGGTACCTTGGTCTCCATCATTTGATGGCTTTGAAGAAATTACTTCCGATACCATCTGTTTTGACAAGTGGTCCTCCAAAAATCCTGGTTGCAATGACTTCCACCAGAATTGGTGATATTGTTGGCCTGTCTTTCCCTCCTTTCCTGCAATCTCTTCGATCTTCTGGTACCATTAACATCCTCCACGTGTCTCGTACGTTTAGTTTAAAATTATTGTTGGAAAGCCCACTACTGTTTTCTTTAAATTCACTTCCTCTTTGTGGGCTAGGTTATAACTTTTTAGCCTTGTAATCATTAACATCTCTTATAATCTTTCTTTGCTTCCTCTTAAAAGAAGCTGCTTCTTACTCAGTAACTTTGTTTAAAACTGCCTGGTACTCATCCAGTTTGTGTTTGAACAACAAATCTTTTTTTAATTTCAAGATCCAACTTCCAAGTCTCATCTTCTAAAAAACTGAGCCATCGCAACTTATCTCAGACAATAATGTCCATATACTCAATGCTGATATAGTCAAAAAAATTCCACCAACTCCGTATGAAAAACAGAACCATGTGTTAACCCATTGGAGTATTTCCAGACTCGTAAACCATTTGCCACACGTTTATTGGTAATGCAAAATTTTAAAAATTAATTGCCCATCTCTAAAGATTTATATTCGGTCAGTAACTTCTCAAATTGACCGACTCTGTTTCCAAAAGTAAGTTCACAGTCATTTGTATGTGCATTGATCATTTCAATTTTCTGGACTGTTTCCTCCCAAACAGATATTTTGGTGCAAACCAATCCTGAATGTTAAAAAAAAAAAACACTTTAATACAGTCAACATTCACTCCATCTAGGGTGTTGTTATTATTACATTGTGTGACACAAACCATTAGCACAAACTGCAGCATAACATAGTGTTTGCCATACCTGGACTGCTTCTGCAATTGCCAGCAACATTAATCCCATTCCCAGTGTCAATGGAACTTGCAACCAAGAATTCAACATGTTCGTTCAGCTGGTCTATACACTTGAAAGGTATTGTATGGTCCACAGGTATATCATTGTGACCAAAAAGAATGGAGGCCTCTAAACCAGAAAAAAGATAATGTTGACACTTTATGGTACTGTAGCAACAAAAACAAGCCAGATAAAATAAGCCACAAAACAGAATACTATGTATACTTAAAATTAATAAAAATGCTTCACCAGTAGTCCCAGCCAAACATTTATTCACCACAGTTTTAGCTCTTTCATTCCAAAACACAGGAATGTCATCAGAAACTGTAAAAAAAAATTTCCTTCCTTTTTAAAACCTCAGAAAGAGGCACCATCCCTAGAGCAGCAGCATTTAAAGGAACACACTCTTGTAAATACACAATTAAAAGTAACACTAATAATACACACTTGAAAAACACTTGCATACATAAAATGGTGGGCAAGATGAACAGAAGGCAATACTACCCCTTTTGTGTTACAATAAAATCTGTCTTTGACTGTAATCAGTCTTGGAAAACCATGTACTGAGAAACTACTGCCTTTTAGAATAAACATGTGTGTGTGTGTCTATGTGTCTATATATATATATATATATATATATATATATATATATATATATATATATATTTATTATCTAGGTGGCAGCAACTTAATTTGGAGTTGAGTTTCAATTATATGAGGCTGATAATAGAATATACTGAGAAGGATGAGGAATGTATATGGAAAAAATATTTTCTCAGCAAGAACAGTTCTATAATGACTTTCCAACTGAACTGGTGGATGAGAATCTGACAAGTGTTATGGATTTTGTGTCTCTGTTTGAAAAGAGACTGCATCGGCAGAAGTTCTCTGAGCTTGAGAGAGACAGAAAGGACTTCTAGGATGTCCATGTTTTTGCAGGGCCACGTAAGCAGATGGAAGCTGCTAGCTCAGTGGCAACCACTTTGACAAATGTAGAGGGTAAGAACATGATGATAGAACACAGTGGTAATGATTGAGAGAAAATAAAAGGTAGTCTAGGAGCAATACCAAAAGAAACCACTAGTTCACCACAAGAGGGAGCTCCGACATCATATATGAGGAAGGTGGGGGCTCAGAAAAGACGCGCACTAAATGGGGAAATACTGGAAGTGTCGGCTGTCAATATGAAAGCAGGTTCATCTCCATCTCTGGGAATGGAGAACGGGTTACCGAAGAGCAAAGAGGCCTTGGAAAAGCAGGCCTTTCACACACTCCCTATCCGTTTAGCCTTGGTCCAAGTAGAAGGAGTGAGAGGCAGATCTTGGAGCAGGGGGCGAATCAAAAGGAAAGGTCTGCAGGAGACATCCAAAGAATGGACATTAAAAAAGAGCTGGCACAACAGGGGAATAAAGAATCCCTAGTGTGGAACATCTCATCCAGGATATTGACACAAGTTGAACTGAGGTTGCTGAAAAAGGGTTTGTCGTTTATGCCGGCACAATATACAGAGGTAACTGACTGTATCTTAGATCTATTTAGCAGAAATGTTTTACTTAAACTTATGTTTGGGAATAGTGAGATGGGTGTTTTTAGAAAACCCAGCACTTTCATTCCTCCAAGTCACCCGATCGTAGAGGTTTTCACTAGTCTATGTGAAAAGGAGCTGTTTGCTGTATTAGATAAGAAGCAAGCTGCATGTTTTAAAAATATGTCAAGGGATAAATATGAAGCTTTTAAGGGATGATACAAGTATTATTATCAAACCAGTGGACAAAGGTGGGCTAGTAGTGGTTATGAACAAACACTACTATGATGAAAAAATGAGGGAAATGTTGAATGATGCTAATATTTATGAAGTCATAAGTGTACAAAAAATAAAAAATTTATTAAGGAACTTGGAGAGAGTGTTATATGACTGTTTGAGAATCAGATTACGGAAGAGTTGTATAGTTATTTTAGAGTAAAATGCCCTTGACCCCTGTCATTCAAGGACTCCCTAAAATACATAAAGATCCAGAGTACCCTCTCTTGAGGCCTATAGCTTCAGGTAGAAATTAGGCAACTAAGCCCATATCAATATACTTGGAAAAATGCTCAGACCTATAGTGAATAAGAATAGCAATGTATTAAGGGACACAAAACTGATTTTGAATCAATTATTTGAGTTTTTGGATAAAACTTCAGTCTCTACTAAGAACATTAAATTGGTAACTATGGATATTCAATCGCTTATCACATGTATTCCCAATGGTGTAGGTGTTGAGATGTTATGGGAATATTTAACAAGGGATGCAACATGTAGTCAAACACAAATTGAGTTATTTTGTTTATTGATGGAACAGGTTTTGATTAACAATGTTATACTTTTTAATCATGTTTTGTATCTTCAGAAAGATGGTGTGGCTATGGGCACGTCGAGTGCCAACAGCTACGTTAATTTAGTAATGGCCTCATGGGAGAGTAACAATATATTTAATGAGTCCTGGAAGCAAATGTTTTTTTTACAAATGCTTTGTAGACAACTTCTTCCTGTTATGGGATGGGAATTGGGATGATTTGGACAGGTTTTACCATGAGGTGAATGCAAATACATCCTTTTTGAAGTTTGAAATCAAAGTCTCCAATACTGAATTAGAGTTTCTTGATGTTAAAGTATTTAAGATGAGTGAAGGTAAGTTTTCTACAAAGGTACACAGGAAATAATGTAATAGAAACACAATTTTGCATCTAAAAGTATGCACCCTAGACACATTTTTAGAAATGTGGTCAAGGGTCAGACTCTAAGAACCACTAGGCTAACAACGGAAGAACAGGATTTTTAGTATGAAGCAGATAATTTAAGACAGAGGTTCAGAGAGAGGGGTTACACAGAATCGGCCATTAACAGTGTGATGTGTGATAGATGACAATATAAAATTAAGGAACACTATAGGGAGACCATATTTTTCCAACAGGGTAGATATGAAGAATGTGACCCCGAACGCAGATAAGAAAAGAGTAGTGAGAATAATGTTAACTTGGTAACTGGTATCGTTAAAAAGTACTGGCCAGTTCTTAAACATGATGCTAAAATAAAAAATATAGTAGGAAATGAACCAAGATTTTTGTTTAAAAACAAAAAGTCATTGAGAAGATATTTGTGCTATTCTTCAGACATCAAGAAGCCTTTAGCCATTAACAAGGGCACACTACCTTGTAAGAAATGTAATCTGTGTGCATATGTAGATACAAGTAATCAATTTAAGCATCCAGACACTGGGAGGGATGTTATATTTAATGTTTCAGCGAATTGCAATAGCATGAACATTGTTTATCTAGCAGTGTGCAATATCTGTTTCAGTTTCTATGTTGGAAAAATAAACAGAGAATTTAGGTTTAGGATACATGAACATCTTTTGAGTATTAGAAACCAGAATTTAATAAATGCATTGGCTAGGCATGTGTCCAGTGAGGGACCTGAACATACATTTAGGTTCTTAGTTATAGAATCTGTTAGAATGAAAGGGGAGGAGACATTATAAATAGGACTGAGACATCTGAGATATGATGGATCATAACATTAAAAGTGGACAGGTGCAAGGGCTTGAATGATAGAATTCCTTTAAAACCAGTTTTATGTATATAAATAGTATAGTATGACCTATTTTTCTGAATATATGAGCATGTTTTTTAAATGTATTCACATTGGATAGAACATAGAATGTTTTTATTTTTTTATATATATTTTTATGCATATTTTATGGGGGTATTAGTTTAATAAGTTTTTAATTTAGTCTTATGAATACAGCATACGTATATGCTACAAGCATGGTTTCCAGTGATTGTTAGTTTTTGTAGCCCTTTAAAAGTTTTTGAGATGTTAACTGGTTAATTACGTTAATAGGCTGGTTAAGATGGGAGGAATTATATAAAGGTTTGATTTTATGTTGCATATCTTTGTAAGGTCTGATGAAGTGGGGTTTGTTGCTCCATGAAAGCGCTCACCTTGTAATAAAAGTCTTTGTATGTGAATTGATGGTTTGACTCATTGGCTTCCATAGGCATTGGTTGGATCGCTGATTTTTTTTTTGGAGATTACTGAATTTCAGTTCCATTTTGTATATTTTTAAAAAAAAACTGGACTACTAGCTAAAAGGAAGAAAGTGGATGAGAGTATTTAATCCTTGATAAGCACCTGCGGAATGAACTAGAATTTCTAAAGCATGGTCATTAACATAAACATATCATTTTGTATAGGAGAAACAGTTTAATAAGATTTAGTATTGGTTGGAGATTCCTGAGAATTCTAACAAATGGAATACACATTGGTGTTAACTGCATCAAATTATTTTTGCTTATGTGAACAAAATGCCACATTGATTACTAAAGAATTATTTTTTTATTACTTTTATAATAAAGAAGGATAGATTGTAAAATATTCGTATAAGTCTTCATCCATTTCCTGAGAAAAAAACTAAATTGGATTAGATTAGATGAAAAAGATTTATGAATCTACTCAAAGCTGAGTTATTTACATATCTGACCAGTATTTTGTAATTAGAATTAAATAAATCAGTTTGTCTATAGCCTGTTGAAACTAAACCACCTTTATCAGATTTCTCAGTTAAAACATGCTTAGTCAGAGAAAAGTAAGGGTCTATGCAAGGAGGTGAAATAGCAAGACTGGTTTACATGTACAGAATAAAATAATTAAAGGCAATTCCTTGTAAAGCTCAAAAGGTGGAGAATCTGGGACTGGGGCCTTTTTTCTTTCAAAAAGAAGCAGTTGTTTTTCTTATTTCTTTATGGGTTATAAAGGAGTCAGATAAGAGAAGATCTTCCTAACCATAGTTGTCCAGAAATCGAATTAATTCTTCTCTAAAATAAATTTTGCTGGTGTTTTATAGTTTATTTAAGCAGATTGGAAGCAATAAAATATTCTGTTGTGCATATTTTACCAATATCAGGTGTGATGTAATGATATGCATATGATTAGTGTTAGTTATAGTGAATAAATAATTCATAAAGTATTTTGGCCTTATAATAATAATAATCAGTATAGACTAGTATTTAGACTGCATTGCCCATGTTATTTGCTGTATACTCATTCTATAGTTGAGAGTAAAGATTAGAATATTCAATAAATGACCTTAAGAAGTTGTTTTACTATTTATAACTGCTCAAATAATGTACCCAAGAGTTGATTTTGATAAGTCTTTCCCTTATAGTATACTTATGCAAAAATTACATTTACAAACAATTTAAATAATTCCTACTTTAAACAGAAAGGAGCATGTTTTAGGTATTATAAGACTGAAACTCTCTGATAGCTTCAATGATTTATGTTTTATATTTATGAATTATTTCTTTGTTTAATAAAAATTCTTTTTGTTGGTTTTATGCATATATTTAATAAAATTGGTGCATGGTTTGAAAGGAAATGTAGAAATATTTTTACGTTGTTAAGGAAAAGATGATAGTTACTGAAAACAATAGAACGATCAAGTCAGGCAAGACTTTTGTGCATTAAGTCCAAATGGGTGTAAAACTTCAATAATGGATATTTATAACTCCATATATCTGTCAACACATGAGCTTGGAGAAATTCCGTGAATTTATTTATTTTTCTTGCATTCTGACATAATATGACTGATCTTTTAATGTTTCAAACCACTGCTTAAACTAGCTAAAAATAAAGGGTCTATATCACATCAGCGAATGCTAAAAATAGTGAATGCTGATATATCAAACTTCAAAGTCCGAAAGCTAAAAACAGAGAAGGAACTATCAGCTTGCTGGGCTGTTCTTTTGTGCTTTGCTGTTTTCTCCACTGTGGTGTGATCTCGGAGTTGGTATATTTAAGTTGAGGAGGTGAACCCCCCCCCCTTAACTTTGACTGTATTTTCCCTGGGAAAAAATTCGCTGATCGGTTCCTTCGCATTTTTCAGCTTTCAAACTTTGAAATTTGATATATCAGCGTTCACTATTTTTAGAGTTTGCTGATGTGATATAGACCCAAAAATAAATCATAACCAGGAAAGAGTGCATAAACAGTGTTCAAAGTTAGTAAGTAATGAATTTAGTTAACATTAGCCAAGAAAATGCATGAGTTTGAATCTTTATATGATTGTAAAATTAAGAAACAAAACATGAAAGATCACTCGAGTTGATCAATACTTTTTTAAATTTGCTTTACAGAGTCAAAGCTCAATGCTGTAATTGAAGTAAATTTACTTCCTACAAGCATGTACCATCTTTATTAACATGCTTCAAACATTCGATTAAATTGTTTCTTTTTATATGGTGGTTTATACTGGTAATATTCATTGATGATAACTTCATACTAAGCTATGAACATAAATCTCCTTTTGTAACAAATTAGCATTGAAAGTAAGCCCTTGAAAAAATGAAAGAGTGAAAGAATTAAAAGGTGTGATTTCCACCAATGCTGAAGATCAAGATACGATTTTGCTACCTGAAAGTTCTTTATGTGCATCTTTGGCCAAATAGAAATGCAGATGTGTATCTTTATAGGACACCTGTAATGTCTGTCCACCTCCTTACCAACAATATCTATTATAGCTTAGAGTGATGGACTCACTGATTGTGTAATATCCAAATGTTCAGAAATACTAAAGATTCTCTGATTGCATCTGTTTGCATGAGATTCTAAACTGAGGGATCTTTCCTGGAGCTGATGAGATTTACTTTTTAATATAGCATTGTTTGAATTAAGGTACTCAGTAATGGAATGTGTATTCTCCTGATGTGCAGAAAGGTGAGCTTTTTCACCTCATTACTGAATCATTAGATGCTTGTCTTCAGCTAGTTCCTATTTTATGAATAAAAAAAAAATTGTAACTGCCTGACTTATAGAGTCAAGTTTATCAATAATTATATTACCTGTCTAGAACCACAGCTGAAACAATTGGATCAGATAACAGCAAATGGTCTGTAGAATTCTTAAATGATAAGCAACTGCTGGTGTCATATCACCCTTATCTATTTATTTATTTATTTTATTTGTTACTAAAGATATTTACAGTAACTTTAGAAACTTGAAATTTATCCACCTGAATTGTATCCAGAATTGGGGTATCTCTTAAAATGAATTCCACATCTGAAATTAAAAAGTCTTCAGGACATGCTGAAGAAAACTACCTCAAGTTTATTTTCTGAAATGGAAGTAATTGTGACCACGTCTTGCAACATTCCGTGTCCTGCTATAAGAAAGATAGTGGTATAACAATATTGTACAATGTTTCCCCTGGAGTAATCTTTCTAGAGTGCTGCCAACAGGATGAATATTGTCAGAAACACAGCTTATTTTTCTCATCATCTCATTTGTGAGCATCAGCTGTTTAGTGACTCTAGTAGCTTGATGAGGATTGTCATTTTTGGGAAGATTTTATTCATGTCAATGGGTAAAAACTGAAGTTTAAAACCTTAAAAGTTTATTATTAACAGTGTTCAAAGCTTATAGTTGAGCAACATTTCATCCACTACAGAATAATGTTAGTTTTGCATTCGCATTATATACCAATTTCCCAGTAAGTGATCCCAGTGTAGAGCAGACAGTAAAGAATAAAATAAAATCCTAAAGAAAGTAAAAGCATCAAACCCTATAAACAGAAAATGAAACAATGTAGAAAGAGTTGGGAAGTACCATGAAGGAAAAACATTTTCCATGGCAACAGAAAATAACCTCTTTAACTTAGAGCTCAAATTACACACACATACCCATATGCACGCGTGCGCGCACTCACACACACACACACACACACACACACACACACACACACACACACACACACACACACACACACACACACACACACATAAATGCAGTAGAAAGACTTTGCTATGCATAGTTTGACCCAAGAAATACATTTGAAGGAAAAGTACAACAACATGAATGCACTGCATGATTACAAATGTATATTAAAATAGAAACGCAATGTATATAAACATTACCATACAATGCAATTAATAAAAGACAACAAGCATATCATCAGCTAAACTAACTTCTGAAAAATGATGGTGGTGAGAGGAACATTACTGCTTACATATTTGTGTTTTTAAGTTCTTGGAAGCTGCCACCAAAATAGTACCCTTGTGAGTACTTTTTTGGGTGCAGTAAGTACATCATCAGCAAAATCAATTTAAAAATGATGGACAATTACTGTCCGCATATATAACAGCATTATTACTTTGTGAATATTTTTGAGGCAGTGCTACCTAGAAAAACAGTATATATTTTTGTGAAGCACTGTGATACTGATCTGTGGCCTTATTCACCTTTCAGAACTGATTTGAGGTGTTGTGTTCATAATATAGGTTATGTAACAGCACATAACAGTTTTACAGATGGGTCTCCTTTACCACCTTGCTCATGCCTGTTAACCCTAATCATAGCCCTGCCCCAAAACCCAAAACTCTGCATATTACCTTAAAAAAACTATTTACACAAACACTTGGACACACATACCATACATTGCTCACATGCACACCACTAAAACTATCATTTCACCTATCCACTACTCAAACCTTAACCTGCACAGATTCCTTATCACTTACCAACGCAAATGCACAAAACATACAAACACACAGCACTTAACATTCTGACATTCGATTACTGCAGCACTTAACAAAGACTGTTGTCAATAAAAAAAAACTTGCCAAGACACTTTGTCAGTGAAGGAATCAGTTGTATAGTTTTGGTCCTCTTTCTGTCCATACGTACACATTTTTTACAGAAGTGTTGAAATCTTACTTTTTCTTCTGATACATGAAATTTGGAGCTATAAACCACTGTAGCTGTACTCAAACCTTTTTCATAGTTGATAGCACAACATAATTTGGCTGACATGAAAACTCTGTTTCACATTCAGCTGACCTCATTGGATATTTAAAGTTGCTTGCGTGCTGATAGTGTGTTTGATCCCTGGATGGAACCATTCACAATGCTACATGTACTTTTTGGAATCTGGCCAAGTAATCTGCCAAGCAAATGTAATAGTAATACAAAACACATAAAAAACAATGCACTGAATGAAATGTGTAAATAATGCCTATAAATAAATAAACAAATAAATAACTGCACTATTGTAAAGAACGCAGATAGTGTCTACTGTTAGACATTACTATACTGTGTTATGACCTACGATGGAACAACCACTATGGAGGTATATTTTGTTATGCTCAATAAAGTGATCAGTCGTAATGGTAGTGGTGCCAATGGGGTGACATTTACTTGTTTTTTTACTTTTCTTGTTACCTTATGTGTGATATCATTGTGCATTAGTGGTTATACCTCCATGTTATGCTCAGAACATCAACTGATTTACTGACAGGAACTTTTATGTATAGCTAACAAGTGCTAAATCCTAGTCAATGCAATATTAAAAAAAAGTCCAAAATTGCAAAGCACAGAAAAATTGGTAAAACAGTAGAAAATAATTAAAGACATATAAATGTTTATAAACAGAATTTATGATGTGACAGGGCAAGTAT
>NC_056744.1:844971179-844983679 GCF_019279795.1 Protopterus annectens
TAGATGAGGTACCTTCTTTATAGGGCCTGCATGCCTTCCTTAAAGACATGCTATAAAAAATTAATGATCATCCAAATTGCCCATAGTCTTCTTCCTTCTGTGTGTATGTATGTGTGTGTATGCCACTTGCATGTGTTATGGTGTGTGTGTGTGTGTGTGTGTGTGTGTGTGTGTGTGTGTGTGTGTGTGTGTGTGTGTGTGTGTGTGTGTGTGTGAATCATGTGATAGGCTGGAATACTACTCAGGATTAGTTTCTCTGTCCTATGTCTAGTAAATACTGAATGAGTCAATGCCTTCCCCATGTTCCCAAACTGGGTAAAATAGGTATTGGAGAATGAATGAATATGTAAAAATATCTTTATTGTGTCATGTCATGTCTTGGCAGATTATTGGGCTCAATGACATCTGAATCACAAATGGTAAACATGTCCTATACTTCTTAATACAGAGCTAAACTATTCAGCTCATTTATTTCCAGTCAACCACAGAAGCAATGTTCCACAAGTTAAGAAGAATGATATGACTTTTTTGTCCTTTCAAGTAAGTGAAGCTAAAATATATTTTTGTTCAGTGGACTAACAAATATTCTAATCAAACTCAACAAAGTCACTTCAGGCAAACACTTTCAAGTGTCATTGATACCTAAGAGAGAAGATTAAGTCATAGAAGAGTGTGTAGCCTAGTGATAAAGCTATCTGACAACACTGTCTCTATTTTACTCATTTCTATGGTAAAAGCAATTTATTTTATGCAGTTGATGAGTTAAACATCAGATGAATCAGTATTGCCTAAAACTGAGTATCAGAAGTGGCAGTATTGTTTGGTGTTTTAGGGTACATTATAAAGAATTGAGGCCTGGAAGTTTTAGCTTGATAAATTGATTGAAATGGTTTCTAAATTGTTTCTGCTACAGCATAAAAAACAGTGAATGTTGCATCTCAAGATGTGATAAAAGTTTGCTCAGAAAATGTACTTGTATGGGGTTTGCTTTACATTTTTAAGTCTTCTACCTTTGGGCATACCTCTCAGCTCTCCAGAATGCTCCCCATAAAATGTATGGCTTTCTCTCAAATCATTAGAAATTTAAGTCACTAAATAATGGCGGTCATTTGAGTCTTAGACTTTATATCCTTCGATAACACTGTTAAAGCAAATCAGTCATTTTAGCAAATTCTAAAATTATAAGAACAATATTTAAAATCTTACCATGATTTTAGGCCTTTGTCTCTCAACTATTTTGGATTTGTCAGGAATTCTTGTGCTTAGAAGTTGATAGGTATGCATCCAGGAGTGTAAGGCAGGATTAGAACATACTAATGAGAAATTTCAATGTTGTAGACTGAAGTAGAGAAGTTGAACAGATCCTAGTAAAGCAACAATTTAAGGTAAATTGGCATGAAAGAGAATATGGGGGGTTATATACTTTCTTTTTTTGGAAAACAACTTGCTGCAAGCATTAAAACTGAATCTGCCATGCCCACTATTATTTGAATATGAAACAGTGCCCCTAAAACTCCAACCAAGAAATAATAACAAATCTTGTCATCTGGCTTTTGATAGTGTTGAGCTTTAATGACAAAGTCAGTTTATTCAGAATGGTGAAGTGATCATATTCTACAAATGAGACTGCTCTCAACAAAACAAAAAAAAGAGGAAGGCATTTGCAGATGTTCATAAGTTGTACCTAAAAATTATATCCCATTGGCTTTGACATATTCAGTGGAGTGTGGTGCCAAATGGAAGGATAGAAATGTGATATTCTGTATTGCAGAAGCAGTCCAAAATTTCCCACAGGACAGCCTGTTGACTAAAGCTGTTGTTACTGTGAAGCACACTATTCTTTCTGGTGATAAAACCTTAAATTGGTGGGGTGATTCAAGCTAGAAAAACTCCAAAGTAAATTTGATGTTTTTCCTTCCACTTCCTACACAATGCATATTAATAATCTGAGCAGTGTGGATAATATAGACTCTTCCATCATAGACCCTTCTGAACTGCAGCAATGGTCTTCAGTACAGCAGCTTTTTGTTCCATCTTTATCTAATCACAACAAATTTGATAAGGTGTTTTAAAACGATGGACATGGCATAGATAGTAAGTCTCAAAGAATATTGTTTTTGTTTTAGAGGACTCTTCACACACTACAACCACATTAAACTGCATACTAGAACTAAGGGGACTCCTGCCTGAAACGAACCCATATCTATGTTGGTTTAAATATTTGCTCAGTCCACAAGAGCATAGTTTCATTTGGAAAGCATGGGTTGATGAATATATTATGGAATTATCATCTAAGATACTTACACTGTTGAATTTTGTATTTGCTGGGTTCATAAATTATTTATTTCTTGACCAATAATTGCACTTCTCTGGTGTATCATGATAATATTATTAAACTAAACATTGTCCTGGAATACCAGTCATAGCACTAAAAAGCAAATTATTAAAACAACATGTGCTAGTAGATGAAATCACAGATATGCATTTAGTGTTGAAAAAAACACTTTATTCAACTGATCACCACTTGGTTACGTGCTTTTATCTTAAAAAGACTTCTTTAGAACCAAATATATTTGTAAACCATTTCCTTTGTATTACATCTTCCAATCATGTGACCAATCAATTCTCCATTTTCAAATAAAATATCCAGATTAAAATCCTTACCATGACTAAAAATCTGAACTATACATTTTTCAATAAAATTCACACATATATATATATATATATATATATATATATATATATATATATATATATATTCAGATTAAATTTGTTAGATAGCAACTGTATATATAATAAATTATAGTAGATGAATAATAAATAAAAAATAACCATATTAGCTGGTCTTATATAAACAAATATTTTTTGCACAAGAAGAAAAAAATGCATTCTAATATCTGTTATAAATTGTTACACCAAACACTAACAATGTTGCTTACCTCAGTTTCAAGACACTCATTGAAGAAATATACTCATTAATACCTGGTGAAGCCTGTGCATTTAATTACAACTGCCATCTAAGTTCATTATGTTCAAGTGTGTTTTCCCAATTATCACCCTTGAATAATATTTTTACCCTTTCTAACACAAAACTATAAACTGTTTAAAAATTAAAACATACTATAGAATTAATACTTTTAATTTTAATATCTTTGAAGTGTCAATATATTCCGGCACTCAGTTGTCTCTCCATCTTTCCAACATTGTATACTTGGCATGCAACACAATTTTCCAGATAAATCACTCCCTCATGTTTGCAGTTACTTTATTCAGGATATAATATTGTTCTTTTGCATCCTGCCACTGTAATGTATGGTCCCTTGTGTGTATAATTGCAAAATTTTGAATTACCCCATTCTGCCATCTTTCTTTCTGCATTACGGATGAAAACAGCTATGTCCTTATCTCGCTCAGGCTGACATTTCACATTAATCCCTTTTCTATGAGAGAAAATTGGTTTTGCTCATAGTACCTTAGTTTTTTTCATTATATTGTAATATATTTTACCGGTGTTTCTCTATGATATCCTGAGCACATTTCAAGTGTACTTTATTCATGTTAGTTAATACATTGCTCTATAAAATCCATCTCTCTATGTCTATCAAATGCTTTTCTGTAACTCCTACTATTGAACAATGGCTTGAAATCAATTTCACTTCTAATAATTATTTCATCAGCCAAGCACCATAATAAATCTGGTGTGTATCCTCTATTACAAAACATTTTGTTAACCAGTTGCAATTTGTTTAAAAAATCTTGGACCTTACTTACTAACCTAGATATTCTTACAAACTGTCACTTGACTTTATTGAATTTCTGCCAACCAGCATGATTACTAGTATAATGAATGTATGTATTAGAGAATGTATTTCTGTATACCTTTTAATTCAAAAAATATGTAATTATGATCTTTATAAATATTAACATCCAAGTAATTACAAAAAATATGTAATTATGATCTTTATAAATATTAACATCCAAGTAATTAGCTTCATAATTAGATGCTGAATATGTCAGCTTCAAAAAGGATGCCATTAAATTCAGATATTCAAAAATTCTATGTAACATAGTTTCAGATGAATCAATAAAGGATTTAATACAATACAAGAAACACAAATGGATATTTGATGTTGCTTATTCACCTTTCTTAGTATGATGATTTGTTTCAAAAAGAATTTGTTAAGTTAAGAATGGCAATGCAGTGTTGAGTAACAACTCTAGTGTCATTTCTGGTTCATGTGTTTCATTTAGTAATTTTCCACCAATTCGCATTCATATGGTCAGGCATAGTCTGGATACTGAAACACATGAAGGAATTAGCATTGGTAACAATGGGAAAGACAGCAATATTAGGGAGGTGAGTGAAACCCACAGTATTAGCCTTTCACTTCAGAAGAGGTTCTCTAAGAAGATATCCACTGTTAAGTCAAATCACTATTTGGTTGTCCAGTTATCCAGCTTTGAAAAAACAATCATTAAATATAAAGTCTTGTAATTGGACAATTATTATTTTGAGGAGTGTCTTAAAGCCAGTACTGAAGGGTTTATGTATATCTAAAATTCTCTTTGGTATTGATGATAACATTCCTTTTTTCCATGAGATCATAGAGTTATATGACAGGACTGGCTTTGAACTTTCGACCATTTTCTTTAAATCTAATGAGACCACCATGGGAGAGGCACTAGATCTCAAATACACTACCATGGGAGATTTATTTCCTTCATTCAAATAAGATTTCAAAGCCATTTTTAACAAAGTAGACAAAAATATATGTATCAATAAGGAATGTAAAGAAAAGATTAGTAAGAGACAAGAAGGATTATGACAGTAACACTGCATGTCTTAATTATAAGAGTTAAATTTCTAAGTAGGATACTAGGACTATTGCTTAATAGCTTAATGATGTTAATATCAACACAGATGATTTTCTGAAATTTTCATCACTTCAGAGATCCAATTGTTTAGCAGAGAAATAGACCAGTCAGATGTTACAACATTAAGAGGACACTACCATGATGGAAGTTATACCCAATGAGTATCAAAGGAGAGTATACTTCCATTTAAGGAAGGACCACAGCAGAGACAGGGGGTCAAGATGGTAATAAATACCTCATCTTCTTTCTCAGGTAATGTTAGCGTTTATTTATTTTATTTATTTATTTTACATTTGTTTACCAGGATAGTCCGATTGGATACTTGCCCATTCTCAGCGGAGGCCCTGGGAGAAAAGATCCACATAGACAAACTTACATAGATTACACAGAAGTTAGCAAACAATTATAAAAACAAAGTGATTATATACAATGGGTTAGTAGTTTCCCCTAGTAGGGACTCATAATTCTCATGGACAATTAAAAGTAAGAAACATCAGATTGGAAACAGAGCTTAGTGATGTAGTTACAAGTTATGATAATTGCAGAATATGCTTTTAGTTTATAACTTAATTAGGGTTGGTACATGGGCATAGCCAATTCACTTTGAGAAACTGTTTGAGGTTTTTTTTGAAGAGACTTTTGGTGGATTGTAGGGTTATATAGTTTGGCAACGAATTCCAGGTTTTGCCAATGAAGTTGGCAAACAGTGATTCACCAGCAGAGTTATTAGCTTTGTGGGTTTGGACCAGTAGTTTATTGACTGACCGTAGGGATCTTAGGTTGCTATATGGCTTAATAATATTTTTAAGTGAGGGGGTATCCTCAGGGTGGTACAAAATTTTGTGTGCTATTAAGAGTTGATTGAATTGAATTACGCTGGGCAGTTCTAGACACTCTAGTTGTTTAAGGTTCTGGCAGTGGTGGGTTCTATAGGTGGAGCAAGTGGTGAATATGGCAATATGATTGTAGCTATGAGACAGCTTACCTAGTTCAGATTTGTTTAGGTTTGAGAGTACAGGCGAGGCATATAAAAGCGTAGGGAGTAGGTGTGATCGGGCGATTGCAGTCCTAGCCAGTGGGGTTAAAAATGTCTTGTTTCTATACAGTGATCCAAGCTTCTTATTGATGGTCTGCATGGTTTTGTTGACCTGTATGTCAAATTTTAGATTATTGTCTATGATACCCCTAGCAGTTTGGTGTGATTATCTGGGGAAATAGTAATACCATTGTTAGATGTGACAGAGAATGAAAGTGTGGTGGATCTACTAGTGTGAGAGAAGAGTAGAAGTTTAGTTTTATTTGGGTTCAGAAGTAGGCATTGGTTGGTGAGCCAGTTCTCGATAGTATTAAATGTATTTTGGGTTAAGATTTTCAAGTCAGATGGGGAGGTGGCTGAGCAGATGAGAGTGGAATCATCTGTGTATTGAATGCAGGTGGCTTTAGGGATAGCAGTGTGGAGGTTGTTGATAAAAATAGAGAAGGGTAGTGGACCTAGTATGGACCCTTGAGGAACACCAAGTGTGAGAGGTAACTGGCTGGAGAGTTTGCCCTGCCATAGTACCGCCTGCTGTCTACCAGTCAGGTAGGACTGGAACCAGTAGCATTCACTAAAAAGACAATTTTTGTATTTTCAATTTCAGTGGTAAAGAGGTTAATTCTTCGTACCTTAGTTTATTTTTAAAAGATTTTTCATTTGTTCCCATGCCAAAGACTAACTTTATGGACATAATGGATGAACTTAAATTATTTACAAGGAAATTGAATTTAGATTTCTTTTTTCAACAAAATGTGACTCAGGAAGTGAGTCATTACATACTGCAAAGGAAAAGTTCATTCACCTGACCATTGTATCCTATTTTGACATTCTTTGAAAATGCTTGTAAGCTGGATTTAAATAAAAAAATAAAGTATTATAACAAATATAGTAATTGCAGACATTTTATTTAACTACAGAAGAAAACAAGAATATAAATGAATTATTAAAGGATGAATCTGTTAGGGTCATGACACCTGACAAAGGAGGAGGTATTGCTTTAATGGAACACATTGATTATATATCTCAAAGGGACAAATTATTGGACAATCAAACACAGTATAACATAGTCCCCAGGATTCAGCAAGCTCTGCACGGTGTGCAGGAATAGTGCAGGAGCTGCTGGAGGCAATATGGCCACTAAGAGATCCAGGAACAAGCTCCTGGGATGTGCACAAGTGCTCCTGCACTATTCCTGCATGGACACAGCTTCTGTATGCAAATTACCCCATTTTCAGGTGAAAACTGTGCAAATGAAGTGAATTTGCGATCCAGGAAGCTGGCACAGCCATCCGTAACCTGCAGAAATGTAGTCGGTTAGTAACCGAGTACATTTCTGCAAACTACAAAACGGAGCCATGACAGCTCCAAATAAAGGGTTTATATAGCGTGGAAAGCATGCCAGTGGGCAAATATATGGCCATTGGCATGGAAAACAGTTGCAAAAAAAATAAATAAATAACTTTTATTTTTGTGGGCCGATTTCAGATGTTTAAATGTAGAGCAGTGGCAAACAAATGGGATTAGATGGAAAACAACAGAAAAACCCTGAAAAAAGCTTTCCCCTTCAAAATAACAATTTTGCCATTAAAGTCAATGGCAGGCAGAAGACAATAAGGCCAGTGAATAGTGGCTGCTAAGGGGGAAGGCTCAGTGTGGGACTTGTACCTAGGCATTAGCAGGCAATCCTATGCAAATGAGGGGAATGATACTGAATCTCAGATTTCCCCTCATGGCTAGCCTGCACCCAACCGTGTAGGTGCAGAAAGACCATGGTGCAAGCCTAAGAGCTAGCTGAAATCATAGAGGGGTGTGTCAGGCATACTGTAAGCGTATTAGAGCCTTGTGACTTGGGTTTGCCCTTAGCTTAGCAGAGCTAAGCAAGGGGGTGTGTCTGAAGCTGCCAAGCACTCTTTACAGTGCCTAAACGGGTGTGCGCACCGTGCACCATTTTTTAAAAAAAAAAAAAGTAAACCAGGAAATAGCAGCTCCGTGCACATCTGAGCACTGTGTTTGCATAGTGCACCTCTGGGCTTAAACAGGAAGGAAATGGGAAGGGAAAACAACAGTAGGAAGGTAATCAAGGAGAACTAGCATAGCTGTCAGGTGAAATATATCAGAATCAGCCAATTACACAGGCAGCAGCCCAGCCCAGCACACTACTATAAACTATGCAAATACCTTTTCCTCTGTTTATTTCCTATAAACTCTCTACACCACCGGTGTACACAAATGAGGACATTTTACCTAACAAAAGCAACAAAATGATAGGGGCTGCATTAGCTCTCATAAATCAACATGTGGAAGAAGGTGTAGGTGGTGAGGGTGAGAATGCTGGTGACCAACCCACAGTGAGGAGAAGGAGAAGAGTATACATACCCAGGGTAACCTACCAGGGGCTACATGAGCTGGAGATAGTGGAGCACTATAGGGTGGACAGGGACCTCCTGCAGTAAATTGTTGAGCTGTGCTGGCCACGCCTCATACACAGAATCAACAGAGGGAAACCCATCCCAGTGGATACCAAGGTATGTTTAGGCCTAAGAATACTAGCCACAGGTACCTTCCAAAGGCCAACTAGGGATATCATGGGGATCTCACAGGCATCAGCATCCAGGGTACTCCACCAGTCCCTAGATGCCATGTCAGCACATGCCGGTGAGCACATATATTTCCACAACACATGTGAGGCATTGACCAGCAATATGCGCCTCATCCACCAAATAGCAGAATACCCTGAGGTAGTGGGTGCTATAGGTTGCACACACATACACATCAAAGCACCACCTGGCAAGTGGGGTAGGGTCTACATCAACCACAAGGGCTTCCCCTCCATCAACTGCCAGATCATGTGTGATGCCCAGGGCATACTATTGAATGTGTGTGCTGGCTGCCCTGGAAGCTATCACGAGTCCCACATCTGGCATATGACACAGCTGTACCAGAGATTTGCCAATGGGGACAGCCCTTATGGCCACCTAGTGGGGGATGCTGGTTACACACTGGAGCCGTGGCTGATGACACCCATCAGAAATGCACACACACCCAAACAAGATCTCCATAATGAGGCACACACACAGACCAGAATCATACTTGAGCGTGTGTTTAGGATGCTCAAGTTACGGTTCCAGTGCCTGGACATATCCAGTGGAACTTTGCAGTACTCAACAGCTACATGTTCCCAAATTGCCAGGCTACACAATATGATCCTGCGGAAACAGCTGCAGCAGGAACAGCACAGGGTAGGGCCACACAGCTCCCAACCATTGCCAGGGCCTGCACAGGCACAGAGTGACGTGGAGGAAGAACAACCTGAGCCTGCCCCAGTAGGCAGAAGGAGATATGACCAGTATGCCCAGGCCTTGGCAAAGAGGCAACCCATAGCACATACACTGACACGGTAGAAATCCAGGGAATTACACCTCTCTCCGAATCACACATACAGTAAAAGGGATGCCAAACATGACACTACCTGTGCTTAACCATGTATAGGGAGTGTACTATGTGCATCTGACATAGTCAGCCCTCCAGCACCATCCTCAATACTGGCACAGCCACAAGGTAAGTCACTCTCCCTATCAATTGCTGAATGGAGTAGTATGTTTTGTTACTTGTATCTATGGTATGGATGTGAGCATGCAAGGGAATTGGGTGGCTGAATGGGATGCCAGCAGATAGTAGACACCTATAGTGGCAGCATGAAATCTGAAACAAATACTGGTGTCACCATAGTAGCCAGTACTACACAAGGTGACAAAACCCACTGCAGGAAATTTGGTGGGCCAAATGTGTGTCCATAGGGCACACACATGCCAGTCAGGGAGGCTCAAATACCCAACTATAGTCTCAGCCAGCAGGACAGGCATAGACAAACACAAAGAAAGGCTGTGCTAAGGCCTCTGATTGATGGCTATGAGAAACAGCCCCCCCCCTCCGACTTACACAGACATACTATAACAGGTCAGGCAGTGGGATGTTAGTTCTGAAGGGTGAGAAGTCTGAAACTGAAATGTAGGTCAATAAAACCTAAGAACTGTAGTACACTAATATGCCTCTAGTCTACATGATAGGTCAGAATACAGAATGAAATGGAGTACCTGAAATGCCAGTATAGTCATAGAAAATGCGTGCAGTTGTCAGGTGTGCCCACCTCCCCCACAATCCTATGTAGAAATGTAGTAACATGTATGTGTAGGTATAATAACAGTCGAGCACAGATTACCTGAGCCAGCCAAAGTAGCAGGATAGATTGTAGCATGTGTACAATATGCAGGGCTGTGTGTGTTAGGCTGGTGTGTTGTATATTGTGTGAGAGTGGTCAGTATGCAGGCATGGTGGGTTTTGTCCTGGTGGCCATTGGCCAATACTGCCGATGACAGGGCCAAGTTCTCACAACTGCAGTGCCAAACACAATGCATCCCAGAAAGACACATTCCAGCAGTAAGCTATAGTAATTGTTTCGATGTAATATCTGTCACCATCTGAAAGATGGACATGGCATGAATGTGGGCCCAGACATACAAACACTACACAGGTCGAAGCACCCTAGACGGACAGTGTATAAAATATTACTGTCAAATGGACACATCTTTGGAATTGTACATAAAGGTTAGCAGCACAGTATTTGGGTTTGTAGTATGGAATACCGATGTCATCTGGCCAAACACTGGCAGACCACAAAGGTCACAGGTATAAAGTATTGAGAAACTGCTGATGTCCATGCACAAGCCAGCATAAGTGGAATGCCCCACGTATATCTGTGAGTCAGGTGCAAGTAGCTTCCATAGCACACATGCACCCAGCCCATCCCACCATCACCCAGAGGTACCTCACAGGTCTTATCCCTGCTGTGGGGAATGACTATATAGCCTCTGAAGGAGGTGTCCCATGCAGGTGTGTCCCTAGCTGTAAGCAGCACCCTGCCAGCATCCACACCACTGGATCACTAATGTCAGAAACTATTGACATTAGCACCTTGCACACCTACCCTGTCACCCCAGGGGAATATAGTGGCTTGCAGCCTGGGACTGTAGGAGTGAAACAATGCAACAGCCTGCTACAGATGGCCTGCATCACTACCAAATGCCCTACAGTCCTCTGTCAAAAGCCTGTGTCTCATCCATACTGCCAATGTATGCTATGTCATGGACTCCCAAATAACAACATAACACAGTCCACAGAACCCAAATGCAAGGCCATGTCGACAAATCCCAGTAACATGTCCACCATGTCCTACTGCATGAACTGTGGACCGACCCCAAAATACTGCTGTGATGAAGTGATAACTATGGGGAACTTATCAAATAATGTTTGCATAATGTTTGGAAGAGGATAGAATAACAGATGGAGGGTAGGAGCATGGACGCCATTGAGTGTGTGAAGTCTGAAACTCAGCCGTGTGCACACACTATCCCTGCTTGCAAACACAGGAATGGGTGGCTACAAACCTGCTTGTAAATCACAATGTGAAGGAGTAATGACCAGAAATATGACCCCTGCCTCTGGGTAACCTGTGTGAATCTGTACAGCTGTGAGGTATGGCCACAGCAGGATATGGCCATACTGTCATATTGATGGATGTACAAGCATGGGATCCTCAGCCACCACTGTACCAAGGTGGTGAAGCATTTACACAGACCCATAAGCAAGTGTCTGCAGCTTCCCCTCCAAAATGGCATGATTGTGCAAGAATATGGAGGCTGCAGACAACAATACTGGACACAGCTTCATTCACCCTGTGTTCCCCAGGAAATTACTGCAAGCAAATATATATACCTGATGGTAGTTGATGACATAAAACATCACAGTGTAAAACAGTACATATGCCTGAACACCAAAACCATGTAGCAGAAGCAGCACAGACACAATTACCTACAGTTACCCACTATCCTTTGGCCATTTTGACCCCATATTGTCTACAGATATCCCACAGAAACAGGTTGCTAGCTGTAGGCATAGAACTCAAAAGCATGCACTGGAGTACAACCTACCTGGAATGGATTCACAAATTCAATACAGAAGGTCATACTGGGCATGCTCCTACACTTACAGAAATGAAACCCTTGTCTGGCAACAACAGTGGACTATACATATCTGACAGTCACAGATGTTTGTGCACACACTCCACATTGCACACCAGTCATGCTTTGCACACACATTGGATAGAAATATGCACATATATCCAAGGATGACACACTATAATAGGCCAAACGTACACATACATAGACTGGCCAGTGTTTGGAGTCTTATGTGTCTTGTGTTACTCACAGATTACCTATCTTAGAACTGCAGAAGCATAGTCTGAGGATTGCAGTCAGTACATGGTGACAGCCATGAAAGTTACTGACTTCATATCCCTCATAGGACATATGTCACAACAAACCTGTTACACCAGTAAAAGTATGAGGTTATCACAACAACATGTCAATATTGGCCCTGTGTTTGTGCCTCTAGCCACAACTCCGTCAACCTTTGTACATATGTCATGCAGTAAGAGGTGCATATGTTCAGTGCACCATTATTTATTGACATCATACCTGATAACAAGGCAGTGAGATATCAGACTGCTAGACATGTTATGTATAGTAGGGGT
>NC_056744.1:844988679-845013679 GCF_019279795.1 Protopterus annectens
TTGCCATAGTTAGATGTGGCTGCTGCTGTACCGGACATTACGTGTACCTTGTTATGCTCTCCTCCCTAAGGGCTACCTGGGTCTTGCAGTACCAGCACAACACTGTTGTACAAATGGGTTAATAGGCATGGGATACCCACTGAGTTCTGGCAAGTGTGTGTATGTGTGCATGTGTGTATATATGTAGGGTACAGCATTCTGAGGCCACATTCTGCTATTACAATATACATTGCCACACAGTATGAGGGATAGTGATGCTGCTGACCATAGCAGAGGCATGACAATGCATCACCCTACTATGCCTATGGCATGTGCATTAGATGCATATCCCTGTAGTAGCACTTGTGGGATGGACAAGGGGTTGTATTGCAGTCCTGGTCAATGAGTGATGGTGGGGTATGTCAGAGTGTCATCATGGGTTTCAGTGTGTAAAATATCCACAGTGGGGTGTGGGTGCTGGGTATACTGTCATTACACCATGGTACTCCTGATACATGTCCCATGTTCCACTGTATGGGGACCACTGTCACCATCAACCATGCAGGTAACTGATAACACTATCCATCCTAGTTATGCATGTGCTGTGTGCAACCTACCTGTAACACAATGGACACACTGACTAGGTAGTTAGCACTGATAGGCCCAGGTCTGTGTGTCTGACTGTTATGTATTTGTCAATGTGTATATGATGGTATGTCACACTATGTATCATCCATAAAGAACCAGTACATCCTCCATTACCATATTTTACATGGCTGGGGATGTTCTTTATGTAACATGTAACCTGGAACACATCTCACCCTAAAAGCTGTGTGGTGTGTGCAATTAAAGCCACACACATCAGTAGCACTACATACCTAGGTAGGGGTCTAGTCCCAGTGTTGCCAAGTAAGAGTGTGTGTGTATGTGGAGGAATCTACTCCAGTTTGCAGAATATACATGTCCCAGGGGGTCATCTGTCCGAGAACTGCCTGGTATATGCTAACATTTCACAGGTACATCCTGTGGACATACATACCATCACAACTAGTGTTAGATGTGTAAATAGCCTCTTCCCCACTATATAGGTGTGCAGCAATCCTGGGGTTGGTAAATATAGCTGGGTGTGGCTGTTGTGGACACAGCCAACATCATTGCAGTTACTGTTGAATGTATCCCCCTGCTTAGCTGGCCGTAATGCTGTACAGTTCAGGTTAACATGTTAGGCAGTTGTCTATCACACTATCTGCTGTTCTACAGCACCTCTCTCCCGCCATAGGGTAGGGGTGTGCCAACCACACCAGCACACATATGTTTACTGAGTTGAGGATTGCACTACATTGGGGAAGGGGACATATACCATGCCAATACCATCGTAAATGACATTAAACTAGCAGACTGCTTATTCCCCAATGTGCTGTTGTGTCTACTCTGGTTTGGTGGACTTACATAGGCTACAATGGGTTCCTTGCACAGGTACATACATCCATGTGTACAGTATTCTCTGCATAGTGCATCAACACCAAAGCCTCTGTGTGTGTGTTAAACACAAACATGTGGTGTGTATCACCCAGTACACTTACCATTGTCCACTGTAGAAGGGCTGCTAACAGCAACCACCATGCACTCACTTGTATGCACCACCACCAGACCTATCAGCCATGTAACACAGGCAGTAACTGTTATACAGACCATGTGTTCACCTGTACCCAGGATATGGCACAGCCAAGGTGTCACCACAGCACCATACCCCTTGTAGGATATGATAGCAGACCATCCTTCTGCTGACACATGGACACCTACAACACAAATGGATAACATTATGGAGACCACAAACACTCAGTGTTAATAACAGCCATAATGCATCATGGCTGGACAGCTACACTTCCTGACATGTAAGCATTAAACTTTACTGCTGAAAACATGTTACACAGCAGTACATTGGTACACCGTAGTACAGTCACTGTGTGCATCAGAACCATATTAGACTGTCCCTGTATCGATGTTATGGATGACAGAGATGTGGCACAGGTTTCATCATATGCACAAGGTGTGTTGTTGGTTTTCCAGAGACCTAGGCTGAGCTATACATTTGACACCATGTGGGTGAGTGAGGGGTTTTAATTATTGATATGGCCGTGGTGATGTGGTGTGTGCAGGTATGGGGTTGCCATAGCTGTGTTTGTATTGTGTGTGAGTACTATGTGGCTGCCCTATACAGGTGTCTGTTGGACAGCTGCAGACCATTCCTGGAAAGGTGTGCAGTTCACCACCTCTGGCCATGGACACAAGAACTGTGCCTGCCAGGGGTTCATGAGCATGTCCAGGTACAAGCCACGATATGGCACTCTCCCCTGATGATGACATATGTCTGATGGAACCAGGGTCCTCCTGGGACTGGCCAGGGTCATGTGCATATGGCCTGCTGTGGTGTGTTGTGGACAGTGCCCCCCCTGCAGTGTTGGGGCTGGTACTGCCACTACGGGAGTGTCTTTGTGTCCTTGCACATCCACGTTGACCTCCAGCTGTTGGTGTTGCTGGCCTACGTCCACGTTGCCATCAAACCACTCCCACCACATGCTCAAGCACAGACAATCCACAGTCGTGGAGTCCCACCATCACACCCCAATATCTATCCATGACCTCTGTATAATAATGGAGGTCACCTGCAAAATCACGGATGTTGTCAGTAACAGCTGAAAGAGTAGCCCTCTGCAGCCTCAGACCCTGTCTGGTGTACTGTTCCATACATACCTGCACCTCCATGACAGCATGAAACATGCGTCTGGTGGTACCAGATGTGGCACTTCTGCCAGGGGCACGATGACCAGCAGCTGTCCAAAGAGCACCCCTGTACATCTGCCTATGTAGTACCTTGCTGTACATCCTGCTATGACTGCTGTGTCCAGACACCCATGCCATAGATACCACACTGTCCTGTTCACTGCCACCAACCACCATCTGTCCCTCTGCCATGGCCACTGGTGATGGGGTATGTATAGACACTGTGACTGTGTGCGAGGATAGGGTGGATAACAGCAGGATGTCAAATGATGGTGCAGTTTTAGCCTCTGACAACCCTGCCTGTGCCTCAACACACTTATCATCATTTTCAGTGTCTGTATGGACACCAACATCAGATTGCCTGCAAGAGGGACCCTGACCCAACTCTCCACCAGTGAGGGGGAAACATGAAATGCACTTTATGACCTGTACATCATTGCTTAACAGTACACATACACACACACACACACACACACACACACACACACACACACACACACACACACACACACACACACATACCCACACACACACATCCTGACATTCCACCATAATACTTACCTGTCCCTGAGTTTACAGACCGTCCTTAGTTTATTCTCCTAAGTTCCCCATCCTGCATCAGTCTTGCAAACTTACAGTCATTAATACTAATTATTAATGTATCATTCTTCTAATTGCCTAGACAAGTGATCACAAAACATGATTTGTTACTCCATTACCTCTTTGACTTGATTGGAGTCGTTTTTTCAAAGACTCACTGCTGTCATCCAGTGTTCACCCTGGATTTTTCCAGACATCTTGAGCATGGCCCCTATATGTTAAGGGCTACTACAGTCACTCAATAATGTCACGCACTGGAGTGTCATACATAACTGTTGTTCAGTAGATGCAAGATCTTTTGCTCTATTAACTTTTTATGTGGACTACAGTAATATTTGGAAACACTGTCTGGTGTTGTCTAGTAATTCCCCAATGCATCTGTAATGCTGCATATGTGGGTATTCTTTCACCTTTCTGCTGATTACAATTATAACAGTGTCTAGTGTCCCTCCCAATGCATGTTCCATGCTACAGACCTTATTATACTATCAGCTGTCCTGAGATTACATGTCAGACAAGTATTCCTGGTGTCTCATGTGTCTGTCCATGTTCATGAATTGCACAATATCAAAGTGAAGTTAAGAGGTATGAACTCCACACTCACATATGTGCATGCATGGACATACACACAAACGCACACACACATCCTACATACATCAACCCCCTCCACTCCACCAGATTGCACTTACAGACAAAATAACCCCCCCACATCCCCCCTCACACACACTTACAGGTGAGGTTGCATGAAGATATTACACACAGACCTCCCATTAACCATCTCTTAACATGCATGACATATGGCACTCAACAGCATGCAGTGCAGCTATAGCCAATCCCTGTTAGCAACATTATACATCTCTGTGATGCATGGGTTGTCCTAGTAGGTGATGCCCCTTCCCCTGGAACACACTGCACCCATATACACAGTATTGCTGTACACCTGTTCATCACCCTGGTATGTACTGTGCACCATACCTCACAGGTGTACACACCATTGCTGAATGTGTATTACTTTGTCAGCTATGTCTGCTCTGCTGCTCACAGGCCCTATGTATTTGTCTGACACATACCTGGGATGATATGTGGACAGATGTCATTTGTGAATGCCTGATGTCTGATTTACAGATCTCATCATCAGTGGTGCATGTATGGCCAATACAATACAATTACACTGACAACCTTCAAACCTTACCATGGCTATGGGGAGTGTACATACCCTTAATGATATGATGCCCTCTTCCTTGATATGCCATGGGACCACATTACTGCATATGTTAACATTACACGAGCCTGATATGTGACATATGACCTGTACAATCAAATGCAGTGTCAAACAAATGTGTTAGTTGTGCAGATGCTGATTAAGATGCATACACTTTGTGGGTGCATATGTGTTCACGCCCTTATCATGATGGTTTGTTGCACCTACTGTTATGTGTACTACAGCAGTCACTATTCCTGGCAGGGGTATAATTGCATGGGTCATCTGTATTTGCCAGTATTTGGTCAGTCTTCCCTACAAATGTCCCTCAACTCTGCATGATTGCAAGGTCAACTCATGTCCACATCCTTTGGATGTCACACACTGCCATCACTATTACTGTGGAGTCAGGGTTATGTCTGCCACAGTTCCTGACCCTGACTGTGTGCAGATACAGCCATTCGTAGTGTCCTTTGGATCTCTGCTTCAGTGCACGGTTGTGTCATGATGACAACCCCTCCCCACCCTCAGCCTTTTTGCAGATGCTTGTCAACTATGGCCTACACTGAACACCATGTGTACCAACCTAGTCCCAGGTAATGAAGGGCAAACATACAGGTGTACACTGGCACCTGCAAGGTACAGATGGGGATAGTGGGCCTGATGTGGGGTGAGGTGTTGGTAGTACAGCACATGTATCTTACTTACTTTGTAGGTTTCCAACGTGGTCTTGGTACACCAGTACACAATGCAACGCATGCCTTTTGCGGACCTTTTCTGTTATGCATATGCTACCTGTAGAGAGGCCTGGCTGATGTTTCTTGTGGTACAACTGTCCCATCTGATTACCCTAACCCATGAGCCACACGTATACAGAGTTCAGGCAATTGCTGACACGGGTACTGCACACCTAGTACTTGCTAGACATTCCTGCAACTCCCTCAGTGTTGTGGAGTATTACTAGGCAGCCTGCATGACCAGTTTGCTACATGTGACATCATCTGTCTTGGATGGCCATCTGTTTATTTTCTACATTATACCTGTCCCATACATCATCGCCACATACATGACTGTCTGCACTGTTTGCCATGGTATATGCAATGGTGAGATATGGCTACATGTCGAACTCCTGGGTGCTACCTGTTGGGCATGGGGTCCATGCCATGGCATGTAAGATGTGTGCAAGCCACGGCTGCCTCTGTTGCAGGTAAGTGGGCACATGTGATGGCCAAATGTCTTGGACAGCAGACTATTTCTTGGTGTGACATTGGGGACCTGTACTTGCTGGAAGGTCCATACTCATGAAGAATGATGGTGTCAGTACCTCAACAGCTGCTTCCACTATATTTTATCTGGAGTGTATGCACACATATGTTTCCAGTGTTTGTGAAGGTATGTATTCCCCATATTTGCAGTCCTAACATTGGATTCCATATTACACAATCATTGCTCATGTTAGGACCACATTGCAGGTTGAAAGGGTTGTGGACTGCAGTACTGTGATATGCCATAGTGCAGATCTGTAAGAGTTGCCATTGTAATACTGGTATATACACTGTTGTAGCACTGTATAAGGGTGATGTTTCAGACATGCCCCTACTGTAGTCCATTTGTCCCACCATTATGTTCATCTCTTAGCACAAATTTTGCAATGACAGGATGTTAGTTATATTGCAGGAGTCTGACATACTCTTCAGATACACCATCATGGTGACCAATGTGATGCACTGCAGTTAACAACAACAATACATGAACATGTACAGCATGAATTATAGGTAGGTGTGTTAAATGTGTGCATGGAATATACTATGGCCATAACATGACTGGTCTATTGGCAAACCTGAACAAACACCATACTCACCAGCTACAGGCTGCTACCCTGGAGGTATATCAGAGGGACCTACATGACTGTGTGAGAGATGTGATGTCAGTAGCCACACCTGTGGCATTGGTACAGGGTGGGTGCATCATTACAGCACATCAACAGTACAAGCCCACAATACTACAGATTATGTGCATCTGTTTATTACTACAACGCAGCAACACACTATATATATATATATATATATATATATATATATATATATATATTTCATCTCACATATGCATGATCTAACTGTACAGATGCAGATGGATATGCAACAGTAGTCTACTGATATCCCCTGTGGCCATACCTGCATGCTCTTCTGTCATTGTGTGGATAGCACCCATCTCCACTATGCTCTCCACCAGATGTTGTGTTGCGGATGGGCAGGTTCCCCGAGGCTGGCAAGGAACTCCTCAACATGTTTCTGGGGGGCTGGATGGCAAGACCCCCCAGTTGCAAGCTGGTCACACCTAACTGCAGCAGCACGCAAACGGGCATGGCAAAGTAAATCGGTGCATCAATGTTGGACCTGCTCATAACTGCAGTTATGCAGGCCAACATCATTTACCCTGTGGACAAGATCATTCCACAGGGTGGTCTGTTCCTGCAGATCATGGCCTGTTCAGTTGAACAACATGTGGTAGTGCTGCACCAGATGTGAGATGATTACATCATTCTCCTCCTCTGTATAAATTGACAAGTGTTCCCTCAAAATATTGCCTGAAAGACATAAAGATGGAAACAGGTCTGAGGACCTCATACTGCAAGGTTATCATAGTTGTTAATACACATCTCTGTCTCCCCCCCCCCACCATATCTGGAACAACAATCTGATCACACAACTCAATGGGTATGTCTACAGTAGACCTACTGTTGGGACATATATCGTATTGTACAACACTTTGTGCTATTTGTTTATAGTCATGTTCCATGTAGGTATACTATCATCTGTGGCCTGTTACAGACAATGTCACCTGCATGCCATTGTAAGAGCCACTATGGTTCCATATATGCATGTGTTCTGTTTGCTATATGACTGCTGCACATCTGTTGTTTTGTGTTAATGGGGATATCTATGCATGCAGTTAGACATGATCCGGGAATGTGTGGACTATTATTACCCACATATGTTCTATAGCAGTGACAGAATAGCATGTTTAGGGAACAGTAGCCAGCAGAGCCACCTCTCCCACCTCATCTGGCCATGTTACCATGCCACATCACATATGGGACTCACCCTGGGACCGCCTCATCTACTGGTCCTGCACTACCTTCAGGTGGAACCATCTCAGGGGATGGTGTTCACCCCCCCAGGGAGCACACACAGATAGGATCCTGTCACCTGAAGTCAGGTCCAGGTTCTGGTGCATAGGGAGCTTCACAGAGACTTAGGGGATGTGCTACAGCACCTTGGCAGCCCGCATGCTCCTCCTGCTCAGCCCCCAGCCCAGGCACCTTCCAAGATGTGAAGCTGATGTTGTGACTGCCCATGGGTGGAGACCTTGGTCCCATTGTTTCCATATGGGGGCTCAGGGATTCCACATCACAGATGACACTCCCCATCCAGGATGTTTACCCACCACATGTGTCATATACTGCCCCTGTATGCTGTCTTCTCTGTCTTCCAACCCAACCTACCTACACAAATATACCTGCTATCCTTCCCCAAATTACCAATCCCACCTTCACAAACAAGGGCAACATGTTCACAACATGGGGTTCACTCCTGACATAACCGTCCATTTTGCACTCACTGCTGTATGTATATATATATGTATATATATATATATATATATATATATATATATATATATATATATATGTGTGTGTGTGTGTGTGTGTGTGTGCATGTATGTGTGTGTGTGTGTGTGTGTGTGTGTGTGTGTGTGTGTGTGTGTGTGTGTGTGTGTGTGTGTGTATTGATATGTGTGATGTTCCCTCACATATGTGCAGCACTGTTCAACAATAGGGGGCATGTATTTATATAAATGTGTGTGTGTGTGTGTGTGTGTGTGTGTGTGTGTGTGTGTGTGTGTGTGTGTGTGTGTGTGTGTGTGTGTGTGTGTGTGTGTGTGTGTGTGTGTGTGTATGTATGTGTGTGTGTGTGTGTGTGTGTGTGTGTGTGTTTGTATATATGTAGACATACACACACATATATATTTTGTGTGTGTAGATATATATTATGAGTTGTATATATATATATATATATATATATATATATATATATATATATATATATATATATATATATACACATATAGGTATCTGTATATCTGTAGACATAAATGTCATTCAGTATTCAGCTCTGCTGATTGTTTCTCCTCTAGCTGCTCCATTGTCTGTCTATGACTGTAGATCTTGGACCCTACCACCTTCTCCACTACTCATACTTATCTTATCCCTAAGCCCTTACCTGTCTTCAGTTCTTTACCTTCCTAGCTTCTGCAGCCTTCAGAACCTTACACATCACAGTTAAGATAACCAATAGCTTTCTTAGTAAGTCTGTCACCTCCCCCTCCTGACTGTACAGATTCATTACCTTTCTCCCCTCCCCTCTCTGCCTTTTATTCTTCCTAAACCCATAAATACCCCTAGTCTGGCATGGTGCCATCTTTAATACCCTAGTACTGCCCCTGGCTGCTGTCCGCTCCTGGCCCAGCGTCTTTTCCCTCTGGTAAGTAGTGCTCAGTGGTTAACTGTTACTTACATGCTTAAAGTCAGTCTATTGTTATTTTTACTGTGTTCCTTAACACCATAGCCTGCTCCACTGTTGTATTGGTATATGCAGACTGTTTTAGTAAGCCAGTAACAGCTATTTAGTGTTTGTTTTAGTAAGCCATTAATGGCTATTCAGTGTTTAATCTCCCTCGTGGTACCTCCTAAGGAATAGCGATGTTTCAGGTGCCGGAATTATCTCAGTAACGGCTGCCTAAATCAGCTGCAGCTTGGACTACTTTTACAACGTTAATTTAAAGTTTAGTATGCTTGCTAAATGATAATTCCCATGTTGTTTCTTTGCTTGTTATGATGAAACAAATGTATTGAAAGGCTTTGAGGTGCCGGAATGATGTTTGTAACTGCTGCTTAGACAGCAGAAACTTGGGCTACATTTAAATGTCTGATTAATGGTTGGCATGCTTGTTAAATGGTAAAGGTTATGCTTTTTCTTTGCTTGCTACACAGAAACAAATGATGAACACTCCCCATAGGCCAAAACGGCTGCTGTTTGTCTTGTTTGCTTACTAGCTTTAGCCTGTAACGGCTATTTTATAAATTGAGAGTTAGTTAAATTGCCAGCTTAAGCGATCGCTTTTTGACCTGCTCTGAGTCTAGTTTTCTCTACATTTTGTAGCCTATATTGGCTATGTTTTTAAATTGCAGCTAACTTTACTCAGGGGCTTTCAAAGACTGCTGTAGGTCTTTTTGAGTTATATTGTGCAACCTGTAACTGCTGGATTGCAAGTCGGAAGCTATAGCTGTTATTACATTGAAGCTAGTTTTACTTGGGGGCGTACAAAGACTGATGTAGGTCTTTTTTTGAGTTACACTTTGTAGCCTGCAATGACTGGTTTGCAAGTCGGGAGCTGTAGGTATTTTCTTGAGCTGCATTTTGTAGCCAGTATTGGCTGGATTGCAAATAGGAAGTTACAGACTAGTTTCTAGTTTCTATATCCAATTATTTTCTTGAGCTGTATTTTGTAGCCAGTAATGGCTGGATTGCAAACAAGACGTTACAACCTAGTTTCTAGTCCCTATATCCAAAATAAACTGCATGGCCATTAGCAGCTCGAGGCCCATGTGGATGTTTCTATGTGCGTGATGAAACGCCATAGTTAATGCAACTGCTGCTTGTGCTTTGGCCTTCAGGATGTTGGGAATCATACCAACCTTTAGTTAGTTACATTTGTAAACTAGAAATGGTAACTGTGGAATGCAAAGACTACATTTAGGGAAATATTTAGAGGGTAAAATCACTGAAATATCTATCCCTGTTAGTCCCTGTAGATTTCAAATGAATTGTTAAATAGGGCACCATAGGCTGTAATATTTAATGTGCTGCCTCCTTTTTCCAAAACCTAGTGTAGACTATGAGCCAGCCTGCTACCAGCACTAACTCTCACCAGGTGATTATATATAGAATTCCTGATATTTTCTATGCATTGTTCCTGATTTTGGCTGTACTGTTTTTCATATGCATTTATGTCTGACTGTCTTTAAGCTAATGTGTTATATGTTGTCCTACTGAGCCTACAGAATATAACCTATCAGATAAATTAATATAACAGAATATAAACTCTCTTATGATACTGGTAGCTTCTAGCATTAATAAGTGAATGTATAATTTCTAACTGTTTTTTATAACTATTGTCCTATCATACTTTATGTCAATGCTAGCTTCTAGCTACTCACCACCACTGTTGTCTCTCTCTCTCTCCCACAAGTACCCTGATCTTCACTGTGCTGTTCCAGCCTATAATTTCTGAGAACCTACCTACCTGCCGACAAAGGACCCGTGGTTTCATCTCTCTGCCTCTACTCCCTGCTCCCTCTCTCAAGGAAATAAGAAAATATGTTTCTATGTCCTGCCTGTAAAGCATATTACCGTCCACTGTTGCTTCAGGGGTTCTAAAGCACGCTCTGAGCCTGGTCAGCCAGCAGCCTCTTACCCCCAAACTAGCTACCTTATTAACCATACTCCTACACCACCTCTTAGTACCCCTCTTACTAACTTTCCCCTTCCCTAATCTGCAATAGCCTACCCCCCTTACTGTAACTGCTTGTAATACTAGCTTTGCCCAGTAGGTGGCCCCTTTATCCCATCCAATATTTCTCCTGCTTTTCCTTTTGTTATTCTGCTTTATTATTCTATACTTCTATGATCTTAAACTACTCTGAACTTCACACTTTACCCTCTATTCTAACTTGCTACACTCTCCTGTTTTTCTAACAGACTCCTAACTTTTCTCTGCTCCTTCTCACCTTAGACATACTTAACTTACCTTCAGTATTCAGCTCTGCTGATTGTTTCTCCTCTAGCTGCTCCATTGTCTGTTTCCACCTGCTCCATTTGCCCTGCGGGCTTACTCCGCTCCCCTACCCTACCCCCAAATCCTACCCACCCCCAGTGGTCTTACACTTATACTTCACTAACCACTCACCCTTTCTATCTCATCCTATCACATACCTCATCATCACCAGGCCACTCCCATAGCTCTCTCTCCTGATTAGTACTACTAAACTCTCTTTTGAACCACTCCCTCTCCTTTCCAACCATACACTACACTACTTTACTTCCCAATTCTACCTCTTATCTAAAACCCCTCTAATTTCTTACCAGCTTAACATATAACCTGCTAAATCTCTTCAGACACTCTCTTCTCCTTTCTACATCACCTACTAACACAATCTACTCCCTACTTAAATCTACTTTTACCATGGCCCCAACAAATAAAACTATTTTCACCAACTTACTACTCTTAACTACCACACTAGCCTGTCTTACCATACCTTAGTCACGTACCTCCTTTGAGTACCTTTCTCTATCTGAACAAAACCATTACAGCCAACAAACTTTACCATCTTCATTCATCTTCTCCCTTAACCACAGTAACATAACCTGTTTCTCTAACTATATACTACCAAAATTCCACAGAGCAACCCACATTATTTACTTCTCTACCAAAAAGACTTTTAATAACCTCTATAAACTCCTCAAATCTCTACAATACCCTTAGCAACACCCTCTCCTAGATGGTGACATTCATCCAAACCCTGGCCCCTATACTGACTCTACCACTAACCCTACCAATTTAACAGTACCTATAGTTTCTACAATTACTAAACCATCTAACTCCCTTCTGATAGCTCACCTTAACATTAGAAGAATTAACAATAAAATTCCCCACCTGCATGCACTCCTTGATGTACACTCATTTGCCATTATATGTCTTACAGAAACTTGGCTAAATCCATCTACTCTAGACCAGGAAATTAGCCCTCCTGGCTATAAAATCCTCAGAAATGACCATAAAATCAAAAAAGGTGGAGGTATAGCCATTCTCTATAAATCTAACCTCCAAATTTCCCCCGTTAATGTGCTTCCATCATTAGACACCCAATCTGAAATCCTAACTATTAAACTCTAGCTATCTACCTCCAGGTAATAATACCTATTCTCTTGAGAACCTGCTCAGTCACCTCTCTACCCAACTACCCCAGGAGACCATTGTGCTTGGTGACGTTAACATAGACTGGTCCTCTTGCAGTTCTCTAAACCCTACCAACCACATAAACCTCTTTGGATTCTCACAATTAATAACAACTCCTACGAGAATCTATAAACCTAGCAACAAGGAAAGTACTCTGGACTGGATCCTTATTAATAGCCACCCTGAATCTTATACTCCAGGAACCCTTCCCGACGATATCAGTGACCATATGCTTACCTACATTATTAGACAAAAAGTCCATATTCCAACTACTCATAATCTCAAAACCTCCAGCTTAAAAAAATTCTTTAATCCAGACAGCTTCTTAACCGAATTGCAAGCATGTGACTGGTCACCACTAACCTATCTAGAACTAGACAAGGCTGTTACCTACTTTAATACTAACTTTCTTCAAATCCTAGACTGCCATGCACCTTATCGCTCCACTAGAATAAAAAACAAATCTGCCCCTTGGCTCACAAAACAAACTAGGCAAAAGATACTCCTTAGAAATAAAATCTGGGGTAAATGGAGATCTACCAAATGTCCAACAAACCACCTACAATTTAAACAGCTAAGAAATGCCACCAAGAAGGATATTTTTAGGGACAAAAAAGATTTCTACCTTCACCTCCAACAAACCACCCAACAAACTCCACAAGAATTCTGGTCTGGGATAAACAAACTTCTGCAGCCAGGTCACACTACTACTCCAGACCCAACCGGTTTCAACAATAACAACTTCAACCAGATCCCTGATGCCTTTAATAACTACTTTACAGAAGCCATTCAAACCCTGGCCGATTCTTTACCACCCCTCACTGCCTCCCAACCAAATATCTGCAATACTTCATTGCCTACCTTTCAGATACAACCTGTATCTACATCTCTCATCTGTAAGCTACTTCAAAAATTGAAACCTTGCACACCTTCTGCTGACCGTCTCCCATCTTAATACCTACACATAGCCACAAAAGCCATAGACTATCCCATCTCTATCCTTATTAATAGAACTATCTCTGAGGGCAAAATCCCTGCTCTATGGAAGATATCCCACATCATCCCTCTACATAAAGGTGGACCATCTACTGAGCTTTCTAACTTTCGCCCTATTGCTCTACTCTCCCCATTAGCTACGATAATGAAAAAATGTATTCACAAACAACTACTTAACCACTTACTACAAAATAACCTACTGGCAAACTGTCAACATGGCTTTAGGCCATTCCATAGCACATCAACTGCCCTCTTATCCTTTACCGACTCTATATATAAAAATTGCAACAATAACTCTTTTTCCTCTGCACTATTTATTGACCTGTCAAAAGCCTTTGACATGGTTAACCATAACTTACTTCTAGGCAAACTAAAGGCCCATTCTCTTGATCCTCAATCTATACAATGGTTTAGGTCTTATCTGGAAAATAGACAGCAAGCAGTACTTTGGCATAACAATCTGTCTTCACTACTTCCAGTAAATATTGGAGTACCCCAGGGCTCTATCTTAGGTCCCCTGCACTTTTCCTTATTTATTAACAACTTACACATGAACATACCTCAAGCCACCTGCATTCAATATGCAGACGACTCCACCTTAATCTGTACAGCCAAGAATATAGACTCTCTCCACTCCCTCACCCAAACTGTTTTTCAGAATGTTGAAAACTGTTTTTATGCAACACTGCCTCCTCCTAAATCCCATATATACACACACACATACATACATGGGGTGCATTCAGACATCAGGTCCACACTCTCTAACTTTCCTTCCTGCACAGCTGCACTTTTCTGCCTTGCTACAACATAGACAAGTGCCAGATGTGGACACAGCCTTACATTAGGGGAGTATATATAGGGACAGATTGCAGGTAAGCCTATTACACAACTATGGCATTTGTGCATGCTACATTACATGTTAAAAATGACTGTCCTACAAATGGTGGGCTCTGGAACATGTGTCTATCATAACGGCATTACTTCCACCACCAGTTATTGGCCACACTAATATACACGTCTTGCAGTACACAACACACACTATGATGGCTTACATCTTGTCAGTCAGTGCTGATCTGCACAGTTGACAGGTATGGCCCACTGCCCACAGGAACAGACATTATTGTACATAGCAGTTGTTCAACTGGACATCATTACAACAACAACACCTGATGGCACATATAAATCATTCAACATCATCTATCCCATTATTATGGACCAAGTAATACATTCATTTACATGCATATATGCTTTACATACTTGTTGTGGGAATGTTGCCTCTTCTGAATACAGTTTGCTGTTTGGATGGATGGCTGGATGGATGAGTGTTTGTTTGTTGTATTTTCTATTATTTCTTTCTCTCTATATATATATATATATATCTTGGTCTCTCTCCACTAAATGAATTGCACTGCTTTGAGTAGATTGCAACATGGATTTTTTAGGTGATGCACATGATCAGGTGATGGCCTCTGCATCAGTCAGTGTCCACCACTTGCTACCTGCATGCAGCCTGCTGTGTAGTACTTCCAATTACCACTGTCATGGCAATCCACTACTAGAAATTCCTACATCATGTGGGCATGGTCCCTTTACCTTTCCTGTATGGAGGACATCCTTCCTGTGTGTGGGCAGCAGTGTTACAGACAGCTGGTAGCAATACCTCATACAAGAGGACTTGCAGACTCAGGCCAGCTACATATTTGTATAAGGTTCCAAACCTACAGAGAGTGTGAGTAGTGTTGTTATATGCATTGTATACCACCAGTGTTACAGGGTTTGTGTGTACATACTAGTTTAGCATGGAATGCAGTCTGTCTGCATAGCTCTCAACTGTGTGCCTATCCACATGATGGCCAGAGGATTGTCTGTTATGTTTTGTCTGTCCACCACACAGGTCTTGTGTCAGATATATCACTGGCATTCTGTCTGTTCAGTGCTATCAGTACATGGCTACATCCATTTCTGTTTCTAACTTCATATTTCTGATACAAGTATGTTGAAAACTATCCTGTAACTCCAGCAACATTCTCAGTGTATAACAACACTATTGCAAATATGGCCCTTTGTTCCGGCCTCGGTCCTCCATCTATATACCAGGCTTTATCCATATGACATGCCGTGACAGGTTGTTATGTAGTGGCCTCTGATTATGTCATGCTGCTATTCCTGCCATCATTCCAGTGATGCTGTGGTCCCCACACATATTGTGGGGTTGGGTTCATATATATGTGGGCTTCATCTGCACAACACATGTGTGCCCTTCTGCAGTCCGTCAGTGTCTATAACCATGTTATATGCCCCTGTAAGTCAGCCTATGGGGGAGGGGTATGCACCATATATAACCTAGGCTGTTACAACATGTGAGAGATACCAGTAGTAAGATGCCTTAAGGTATAAAGCTGTACATTTTCATACATTTCACCTTGGAAACATTGGTGGCCTAGTGCTTACTGTCATACAGACTGTTCTGTTTGTCAGTGTGATAGTGATGTTCTAAGTTAAGCATTGTTATGTAACAGATACATCCTCATTGTGGCAACTTAATTATTTTCCCCTTAGGGCTTGAGTACAGAGTGTAATTGGAGGTTGCTGGACTATACATCTGCATTACCTACTGTTGATTGATTGTTATCCTCTGGCCCACTCTTTCTTTACTGTTGCACTACTTGCAGGCCTTGGCCTGGACAGCAACATATATTATGCTTTTGCATTACTGTACAAAATGATCTGCTTGAGAGTTGCATTACTCAGTTAGTATGTATTTCAAACACCTAACAGCTATGTGACATGGCATATACAACTGTAATAGTACACAAATAAAAATTTCTTATGTATGCAACCTTTGTGTGTGGTGTCATATCCTTTGACTTCTCTGTGGGTATATGTTTCATGTACTAAGTCAAAAGGCAGTCACGAAATGAAACATTCGCCACTAGTGGCGAAAGTTTCATTTCGTGACTGCCTTTTGACTTAGTTCTAGTTTGGTTGCATATCCCATACTTTGTTCTGGTTCTCTATATGTTTCATGTAATAATTGTCTTTTGTATGAGTGAACCATACACTGTCCATTTTAAAAGGTGGCAAGTGCAGGAATACTGGCTGTTCAATATGCTGTGTACCCTCTAAATATGTATCTTCCTATACATATCTATACATATTAATATATGTATATGTGTGTGTATGTATATACACACATATATATCTATTTATATATATATATATATATATATATATATATATATATATATATATATATATATATATATGTGTGTGTGTGTGTGTGTGTGTTTGTGTGTGTGTATGTGTGTGTATCTTCATATATATGTGTGTGTGGGTGTGTGTATATACGTATCATTGGAATGGTTATTGCTTCCACATTGTACATTCCCTATGGTAGCCAGAACTGCATGATATGTTATTGATAGCATCCTGACATCATACAGGTGGGATGGATTACTGTTAACTTCTTGTGGCTATGTTGTGTAGGGTCCTGGGTATGGGACTTGCAAGTGTTGCTACTGAGTTGCAAGGCAGATCTTTTTGGTTGTGGGGGAGGAGATGATATCAATAACTATAAGAGGTACTTAGCTTGGGCCCCCCCTCACCCCCATTAATGGTGCCTTTGGTCATATATGTATTTGTTCAGTTCTCTTTTATATCTATAGATATATATCTGTACATACATTTTAAATATATATATATATATATATATATATATGTATATATATGTTTACATATTTTTTTTTTTGTGTCTTTCACTTTTCCCGGTTAGAGGTTGCCACAGCGGAACTCCAGTCTGCTAATGGTTGGTAGTTGAGTTTTACGTGCTGAGTTACCAGCCCTGACACACAACCTTCAATGAAGGTATGCCAATTCACGCATGTCTCCACGCAGAAGATGCTCTAGCTGAGAATCGAACCGGACAGCATCTTGCTGTGAGGTGACAACACTACCGAAGCACTATATATATATATATATACATATATATATATATATATATATATATATATATATATATATATATATATAGATATATATACATATATATATATATATATATATATATATATATATATATATACATATATGTAGACATATATATCTATAGATGTGCATATATATATATATATATATATATATATATATATATATATATATATATATATATATATATATATATATATATATATATATATATATATATATATATATATATATATATATGTGTGTATATACACACACACACACACACACACACACACACACACACACACACACACACACACACACACACATACATCTACATGTATAAATACATTTCCTGTACTGTTGAATGACTGTGCTGGATGATATGCTTGTGAAAACATCAGGGTTATGTATATCTGACATGGCTTATTGACAAATCACTTTGGCTATGGTGTGCAGGGCCCTGGGTTCAAGACTTGCAAAGGCTGATTATTTTGTTGCTGGACAGAACAAGGGCCATTGGATACAGAGTGATTAAGCCACTTGTAAGCAGTTGTAAGCAGGTTTGCACAGATTTGTGTGACTTTAAGCAATGCTAACGTCCGGTTAAATATGTTTACAGTCAGTTAGCCTCTAGATTGCTTATCCTGTGTTAGACATTGCTTACCCTCATGCAACAGGCTTAAATCTTCTTACTGCTGCTTAAAAGTGCTTACTCCCGCATAGTCCACGCTAATTTCTTTAAAAGAAAAGAAAAAGGGTTGATAGGAAAGTGGTGAAAAAGGGGCACAAAGAGGGGTGAGAACAATAATAATATGTTGTGAAGCCAATTAGACCAGATTACATGTGTCCACTGGACATATGTGCGAAATGGACAGCTATGTATGGGGTGAGATTTTTTTTGGGAACAGATTGCCCTTTTTTTATGGTGAGAGTGGGATTTTGGGGAGGGATAGTATGTATATTTGGGGAGGTAGGTTGAGTAGGATAACAGACAAGACAGAAAAGACAGCATACAGGGGCAGTATATGACATATGTGGGGGGTAAACACCTTGGATGGGGAGGGGTGTTTGGAATTCGGAAGCCCATGAGCCCCTTAGTGGAAACAGTGGGACTGAGGTCCCCACCCATGGGCACTCACCACTGCACCTTCACTGCCCCAAAAGTGGCTGTGTTGAGGGCTGGGTAGGAGGGGCAGGCTGACCCTCTAGATGCACCATGCAGCCCTCAAGCTGGCATAGCAGATCTCCAAACTCCCTGCAGAGCTCGCTATTCACCAGATCCAGACCTGGTGATGGGTGACAGTATCCTGTCCACACCCACTCCCGGGGGGGGTGAGCCCCATCCCCTGAGGCAATTCCATCCAAAGGTGGTGCAGGACTAGCAGATGAGGAGGTCCCAGGGTGGGGCCCAGACATGCTGGTGCCTGGTACTATGGCCAGATGAGGTGGGAGAGTTGTGTCTGCTGGGACCGGCCTTCCCAAATGTGCTATGGTGTTTCAATTTTAAAACATACGTGGGTTAGTAATAGTTAACACATTCCAAGATTAGGTATAACAGCATGCATAGATATTCCCATTAACACAAAACACCAGATATGGAACAGTTGCATTGCAAACAGAACACGTGCATATATGGAACCACAGTGGTCATTACAACAGCATGCAGGTACATTGGGTGGGAGAACTTCATTATGGTACATGCACAGAAACAAATTTCAATATTTCTCAAACAATAGGACATATGTCCCAACAGTAGATTTAATTGTACACATACCAATTGAGTTGTGTATTTAGTTTATTGTTGCAGATATGGTTGGGAGAGAAAGATGTCAATTAACAACTTGTATATCCCTGTAGTTCTCATTACTTTCTTAGTCAGTGCTATGATCTGTGCCTTACAGGTATTATTACATTACCCTATGGCCTTAGTTTGGACAGTGGTATGGTTGCAGACAACTATATACATGAACTGTGTTTTACCTGCAATATACACCTCTTACCTGGTATACCTATGGAGGTATTGTTTGTTAACACTACCTGTCTGTTTCTAAGCATAGTCCCAGATTCCAGGTTGATGTTATGCACATACCTCTCCATCTCTTATTGCCACACTTTGGGCATGTCTTGACAACATGCAGGTGAAACTGGGACATATTTTGACTATTACACTCATAAACCTTTGGTGAATTGCTACAATGACAGATTTGTTTTCATATACATTTTCCAAATATTTTATTTTTATTTATTTTATTTTATTTTACATTTGTTAACCGGGAAAGTCCAACTGGATACATATCCATTTTCAGAGGAGGCCCGGGGTGAAAAGCTCCAAGTAACAGATAAACATTTAAAATGCAGGTTACAGTGATATTTACCAATTTAACAAAGATCAAAAGACAAAAACAAAATAGGTTACATATTTAAGAAAAAGTTCAAAGTAAGGTAACATTTAGATATGAGAAAGACAACAACAAAGAGGGAGATGGAAAGAAATCTAAAGGGAAAAATAAACATATAAGAGTAGTATGGGTATAGGAAAAGGATGATCATTAAGAAAGAAAGGAAGAATGAAATAAGAGAAGGGTAGGTAAGGTAGGAAGCAGCAGAGGCTGAAAAGAAGGTTATAGTCCTGATAATGGAAGCTAGAGAGATATAAAGGGGTAAAAGAATTTAATTGAAGGAGGGTAAGGAGAGAAAAAAGGGGAATTACATTTGAGAGCTAAGATGGATTAATAGTTTCTTTGAGTAAAGTTGGGTTTGATAGGGACTAGAGAGTGAGACAAACTTTTTGTCATAACTCAGTCTGAATATTGTGTGTGACAGTCAGTTGTATGGCATTAAATGCTGCCTAAATGTCAGAAATCATCACGCAGATATGCCAGTGGGACAGGGTAACAGGCAGCAGATATGGACCAATTATCTGGACATTCTGGACAGATCTGTACAGTTCAGGGGTATGAATCTGCATACAGCTTACTACCACTCCCAGGATTCAAACCATGGTTGTGCCTGCTAAAAATAAAACAGTGTACATCACAGCTGAGTGTGCTATATAGATATTGCTGTGTATCTTTTCTCTGATTTCTGTTTATAAGTCTCCCGTGGTTTTACAATCTGACCTCGTAATTACAACACTCTTATACAGGGTTTCCTAGACAGTTTTATTATGTAGCACTGTGTGGATGACAGTGATGAGTAATACCTTATTATTCAGAGATACTGCAACACTAAGACTTTCATACAATACCAGATTAAACAGTACCAGCCCAGGATTTCAATCTTTTATTTCTAAGCACAGTTTTCATATCTGACAGACCTGTGGGGGGAATGTTTGTTAACACTACTTGAATGTCGCCACACATATTGCCAGATTCCACTTTAATATTATGCACATACATCTCACTCTGTTACTGCACACACTCTGGTCATAGCTTCACAACATGGGAGGGGAGATGGGACATACTTTGCTTATTACTCTCATAACACTGTGGTGAGTTGCTAGAGAGACAGGTATGTTCTTATAGATATATCTCTGACAGTTGATCATCCCAGTGATTTGGCAGGGGGAAAGGGTGGCAGGCAGGGGACTTACACCAATTATCTGGACTTTCTGACAATATCTGTACAGTTGTGGGGTATGATTCTGCATACAGCTTAATACCACTCCCAGGATTCGAACCATGGCTGCACGTCTCAGTTGAGTGGGCTAAATGGATTATGTTGTCTATCTTTTCACTGTTTTCTGTCTAAGTCTCTCTCAGTTGTACAATATGACTTTGTGATTAAAAGAGTCATAAACAGACATTCCTACACATTTTATTTATGTAGCACAGTGTGGGTAACAGCGCTTACTACAACAGTACTATTAAGAGATTCCAACACTACATTACCATATGATACCAGAGTAAACACAAGCAGTCCAGGAGTTAGACCTTTATTGCCAGGCTGTTACCCTTTTATTTACATACAACCTATATGAGACTCTTCCTGCCATATTGTCTGGTTTATTCAGTACATGCCATACACAATACAGGTTTTATACTGGCAATTAACTTTCTACTACTTTTAGATTTATTTCTTATGGCAGTACATGCAAGATTATTACTAACTTGCCTCGCGATGCAGCCTCTGCACCCTACAGGCATGGGCTTCCTGATTCACAGCCCGCTTGTCTGCCGCTGTCAAAGACATAAGAGGAATATTTAGCCATACCTATCCATAATATACATGAGCTGGCAATTATTAAACAGGTGGTAGGATGAGTACTTAACACAGCTGAGACATCACCCAACTCCTAGCTTCTTGGATCCACTGATCCAAGAGCTCCCTTTTCCTCCATTTCAGGTGGGCATAGTGATGCCTGACCTGCTCACCAGTTCAAGGGATGCCAGTGGCACTGATGAGGTCACAGGCGAGACAGTCACAGGCTTCCACTTTATATTGGAAACCCTGGTACTAGCCCTGCAGCAGTCTCTTGTCATGGTCTTTAACAAAGAGTCCTGCCATGACTTTGGACTCCTGGATGGCCCAGCGCTGCATCCAGAAGTGCGATCCTTCACCCACACCAGCCATAGTGTCTACAGGAAGAAGCTGAAAACAGTTATGAAATGTATTCCCACCTGTGGGGTTTAAATAGGACCAATTTCCTGCACTTTGCCATGATTGGATGGTTTTGAAAATGCTAAGCTATGGGCCAACCTGCTTACCTAAGGTTGGCATTGCTTAAAGGGATATACCAATGGGCAAACTGATTTAGCTGGCCTACACATTGCTTACACCTAGTAAGAAGGGGTTTGCAATGCTTAGCATTGCTTAATTTTAAATTTGCAGACTATTGGCTTTTTGGCATTGATTTATCATTCATTACATGTTATATATTTATTTAGTATCCATAATTCATGTGTACATACACTGTATGAGGTCCTTGTGTTTATTGGCGGATTTCACCACTTTATTACAATGACACCTCACATCTGGACTTAATGCTGTACTCCAGTTCACATATTTATGTTATGTAGTAGGTTATACAACATAAAACTGTATATAGATTCCTTTCACATGTAAATTGTGATTTTGCTATAGTGAGGATCTGTTTGGGGATGCCTCAGTCTCATGTACTGCTGTGATGGCTTACTGGTTAACTACTGTCACTATAGTGTACAGGGTCCTGGGTTCAAGACCTGCAAGGCCTGTTTAATTTGTTGCTGGGCAGAACGGCGGCCTGTTGGATACAGAGTGATTAAGGCACCTTTAAGCAGTTGTAAGTGGGTTTGTGTGGGTTTTCACGACAGCAAGCAATGCTAACTTCTGGTTAAATATGCTTACAGGGAGTTAGCTTCAATATTGCTTAAACTCTGGGTGCATTGCTTACCCCCATGCAAACGGGCTTAAACCTGGTTACTACTGCTTAAAACTGCTTACTTCCCCTTACCCCCGCACTAATTTAGACAGAAATGAAACATGGCTCTTTGGAAAGTGGTAGATTTGGACAATCAATGGGTTTATCATTCATTACACATTATACCTTCATTTTGTATCCCTGATTCATGTGTACATATACTGTATGGGGCACTTGTGTTTACGTGTAGAATTTACCACATTATTACAATGACACCTTACATTTGTATTTAATGCAGTACTCCAGTTCACAAATATATGTTATTAAGTAGGTTATACAGCAAAAACAAAAATGTTCATAAAGTGATTTCACATGGAAAATGGTATTTACTACAGTGAGAAACAAACCAGGAGTGACTACTCACAAAGTAAACACTCTGATCACTACACTATTACAGCACTGCTTCAATTGTATGTATCTTGCTATTTATCTTCTTGTGCCATTTAAGCGACAGTATGCATAGCTAAGCAATGGGCAAACCTGTGCACCTACAGTTAATTTTAATCTGCTAAAACAAATTGTCTACTGCTATTTTCTTATGGTGCGACAGGTTTCACTTATTGCTGTGGATTCCTGCATGCATCTGCACATTTGGCAGGCATCCTAGCAACCCCCCATACCTCTCAACCCCTTCAAGCGCACTATCTGGACAAAGCTTGACAAATTGTGGTAGAACTACGGACATGTTTTCATTATTGTTCTCATAAACCTGAGACAGTTGCTAGAGTAACAGGATTTGTTTTAATATAAGTTTTATGACAGATTTGAAGTCTGACACTGGAATGTATGCATTATTTACCGACTTCAATCATGAGATCATCCCAGTGATTTGCCAGGATAATTGGGGTGCTGTATGGGCGTAAATATGGACATTCTGCAATGATTTGTACAGTTGTGAGACATGCAGCCTCTTATGAGCATTCTTGCTCATTATAATTGCTGGGTGGCACTTTCTGAGTGCAGGGGCATGTGTATTCTGAGAGCTCTACTCTCAGACATACCCCCTGCACTTATTCATGCTCCATGTCCTTTTAGGAGCAGAGGCAGAGCACCTTCATTACTATGCATAGCGAGCTGCCGTGCTGCTCTTAAACGGACATTTCCATGCAGGAATAAGCTATTCCTGCATGGAATCCTACTAAATGCCAGGGGCAGTCTAAAAATGAGGTATTTATTACATATAGTAAGACTAATTGAATGATGAATGAGCTATTACTGCAACGTGATTTTTTTCAAAGTTATTTAATTTTTTAAGAGTTAAATCTCCTATTATACCAGTTATTCTTGATATATCAAAAATACATAAAGAGTTAGTTAACCCCACATTTCAGTCTATAGTTTCAGGTATATATTCCAAAAGGGAACCATTAGCAAAGTTTATTGAAGTAAAGTTAAAACATATACTATTGCATGTTATATGTAATGGTGAACATTATTAATTTGTTTTTCAGAAATACCTTTTGAAATGGGTATGGATTGGTTTATGGACATGATTAAATGTTTATCAAATATTACCAGTACTGATTTAAAAATAATAGATTAAGTTATTGGCCCTAGGTGTGAGTGCGTGCATGTGTGTGTGCCTTCTGTGGAAGGTTGGGCACTGGGCTGGCAACTCGACACCGTAAAACTCCACTGCCAATCATGAGCGGACAGGTGATCCGCTGTGGCAACCCCTAACCGGGAAAAGCCAGAAGAAGTTATGTGATATGTTTTACAATAATTATTTTTATTTTGAAGGATAATATTACTATCAATTATATGCTGTTGCTATAGGTGCTATTTGTGCACCCATTTATGTAAATTTAGTACTAGTGTATTGGAAAAATACCTTTTTAAGGAGCATATTAAACATTACTACACATTTTTGGATGATTTATTTATTTTATGAACTGGTAATAAATCTAAGCCACATGAATTTTTGAATATTTGAATTTAACCACATCCTTTCTGAAGCTGACATATTTTATATCTGATTATCAGGCTAATTACTTGGA
>NC_056744.1:845018679-845021179 GCF_019279795.1 Protopterus annectens
CACAGATTTTCTAATACATGCATTCATTATACTAGTAACAATGCTTGTTGGCAGAAATTCAAATTAGTCAAGAGATGTAAGAATATTTAAGTTGGTAAGCAAGGACCAATATTTTTTTAATTAATTACAACTGGTTACTAAAATGTTTCATGACAGAGGATGCTGCACAGATTTATTAAGGCACTTAGCTGATGAAATAATTGCTAGAAGAGACATTAGCTTCAAACCATTGTTGAAAGTTAGAGTTACAGAAAAGCATTTGAAAGAGACAGACAAATGGACTTTTATAGAGAAATGGTATTGCCTTCCATGAATGAAGTACACTTGAAATGTATATGGCTTATTATAGAGAAACTCTGGATGACTATATTAACAATATGATGAAAACTAAGGTTCTAGTTCTAGTTACAAAACCAATTTTCTCTCTTAGAAAAGGGTTGAATATAAAAAAATCAGCTTGAAAGAATAAGAACATGGCTGTTTCCTTCAGTAATAAAGAAAGAAAGATGGCAAAGTGTGGTAGTTACAAATTTTGCAATTATATACATGAGAGACCATACATTAGAGTGACAGTATACAATAGAACTATGTTATGTCCAGTGTTATAGGTTCATAGGTTCATAGATTAGTATTAAGCTAACTGCCCTTGCGAGCCATTTTTAAGCCTAGCCAATTATCCCTTGTAAGACTCAAACCCCGCACCTTGTGTTTGTAAGGCAAATACCTTAACCATTAGGCCACCCTCACAACTATTTGTGTTAGAAAAGGTGAAAAAAATCAAAGAGGGGTGGTAATTTGGAAAACACATTTGAATATTAAGAACTTAGATGGCAGTTGTTATTAAATGCATAGACTGTACCAGGTATTAACAAGTTTATGTCTTTAACAAATATCTTGAAAGTGAAATCAGTAAACTTGTGAGTGCTTGGTAAAACAATTCATAACATATATTAGAATGTCAACCACAAATAACCAATGAATCACTTCCAAAACAGAGAATACTTTAATAGTTGGGTGCTTTCATTCATAAGAACTTCATCAGAACCATGTTAATGTTAAAAACACACGCATTTATACCCCTTATGTAAAATCACGTTACAATTCCACCAATACATTTTAGATGAATCAGCTTTATGCATTAATCCATTACATACCATAAAACTTTGATTTTAAAAGAGAACTGACTGAACAAGAATCATTTAAACCTGGGTGGTTGCAAGCATTTAAAATCATCTGCCATTTTAATTCATTCTTTTCCAAATTTTCTTCTATAAACCACCCTTGTCCATTCATTTTAACATGTTCTAAAATCATAAAATTAAAAGTATGTTGTGTATGTTGTTCAACATGTCTATATAAAGCATTTGTGCTTTTTTGATGTCTTATGTCTAAAATATGCTCATACACCCTTCTTTTGAAATGTCTCTTACTTTTACCTACATAAAAGGCTGTACAGGAATTGCACTGAGCTAAATATACTATACCAACAGCGTTGCAAGTAACCCTACATGTAATGTAATAAGTGTGGCCATTAATAGTGAATGAATCACTACTGTTGACATATTGACAAATGGAACAGTGGTCACATTTCCTGGTGCCAACTATACCACTGGTTTCCTCAACATATCTTTTTTCTAGAATATTTTTTATGGAATTTCCTTTTTTGTGTACCATAACTGGTTTGACACCCAATTTCTCAATGAATTCAGTTTCAGTAAAAACAATACTCGAGTTTTTACATAATACATCATATATATGGTAACTATCCACAGTAAATGTAGTAATGAAACTGTTGTTATAACTGTGTGTAATACTACCTTCCTGATCTGAAGTGTGTGTATTAATGTTGTTATTCTCTGTAGGTAATCCCAAAATAGGACTGTATACTCCATTAATCCTTTTGTTTACCACCTCATTTAAAATATCATCCAGGAAAGTTTGGGGATACCCTCTTTTTAAAAACATATCCACAACTTTCTTACATTCTATATTAAACTCATCCAAATTGGACACCATCCTGGCCATACGTACTAACTGGTCTTTAACTACTGCTTTTTTCTGATGTTTTGGGTGCCAACTGGAATAATGTAAGTATGTGCTGGAAAAAGTTGGTTTTAAAAAAATTGTAGAGTAGAGACAATTATTAACTATATCCTTACAAATTTCCACATCTAAAAAGGAATTTTTTCTTAAATCATAGCTGGAAGAAAATTGTAAGAAATCAACGGTATTATCAATGCACTCCAAAAAGTCTTTCAGCTTTTCAACTGTATCAGTCCAAAAAATGAAAACATCATCCAAAAATCTGATGTAAAGTGACTAACACCTTACGTAATGGCTAGAGAAAATGTAATCATTCTCCCACTTGATCATGACGTAATTAGCAAAATGGGGGGTGCATGCAGCACCCATTGCCACTCCAGTTACCTGTAAGTATGTCCCTCAAAATAAATGAAATATTTTTAATACAACTTCCATTAATGTGACACAGCACTGATGA
>NC_056744.1:845023679-845053679 GCF_019279795.1 Protopterus annectens
GTAGCATCAACCAGCACTGCAGTCCTTCAGTGGTAAAGTTGATATCCTTTAGTCCTTGCTTCAAGGATCATATGGATGAGTTAAACATACTTTGTTCACTGATAAAGCAGTATGAACCATCACAGAGCTTTGATGCCGGTATTACTAAAATATGCAGGACAACATAGACCCAGCAAGATAAGTATTAGTAGATTTTTCAGATGCCTGGCTCCATCAACTGTGTCTTTCTTTGATGTGCACTCAGAAAGTTTGGCTTCCCAGAGGAGTTCTTGGTGGCAGTGTTATAGATATCCCTGCATGTTCTCCAAAGGCATGATTCCATACCAGTATACACCTGTGTTCTAGGTTCATAGGTTCATAGGTAGGTACTAGGCCATTGGCCCTAGGGCCTATATAAGCCTAGCCAAAGGTACCCTGGCTTTTGCCACCCAAGAAAATTATTTTCCTGTGCCACTGTCGAGCAGAGCCACAGAAGTGAGCCCAGGGTGAATTTCCTATCTCCCATCCAATCATCAAGATTTTTCTTGAAGAGTGCTAATGAGGAACTTTGTTTGATATAGATAGGTAGTTTGTTCCAGAGTATGGGAACTCTCTGGGACAGGAATCTATCCCTCCACCATGTTCTGTTTATTGTGGTGACGAGGTTTAGGTCCCTAGAGCGTGTAGCTCATAGGGATTGGGATTTCTTTAAGTGGAGCATGTCTAAAAGCTCTGGGTTTGACATAGCTTTGTGTGTTAGGCAGAGATCGCCTCTGAGTAGGTGATATGCAACGGAGTAAAGCTGCATTTTTTTGAGATGGTCTGCATAGGGCATCTCTTTGAGGCCAGTAATCCTCTTTGTGAGGTATTTCTGTGGTCTTTCTAGTTGTTGTAGATGTCTTGTGAGGTACATACCAAAAGGGGCATTGTACTCTATAATGGGTCTAAATCTTTGATTTAGGAATTGCGTTCATTAGGGTTGCCTGTTGTCCCCATCCTATTTTTGCTGACTAATCAATCATTGCCCAGTGTTATTAATTTAGGTGTAGTGCTTACAGAGTAGCATTTTTAATCCTGAAATCTAGGGTGAGACTCTTTGCTAGTGACTGCCTGTTGTTTACCACCAATCCTCTGAGTGATGTTACAGGACTAGGTGTTCTGTTATAAGATTTTGCTTTTGTGTCTGGTTTGGATATTACTAGGGTTTACTTGGGCTAAAATTGCAGCTACATCAAGTTAATCTGTTGCAAGATCACTTCTGTGTGTGTTGAGATGATTTGAGGTTTAGTTGCTCAGGCTCAACACCAAAATATTTCATCTGTTCTTCATTGTGATCTTTTGAGTATGCTTGCACTGAATTTAAAACCTATTTGTGAAAAATGTTTATATGATAACATGCTTGACAGAATGTCAACCATTCTTTACGATGTAGAGACAAGGTAGAGTAGCAGCACTAAAAATGGTTATAAAACCATTTATTGAGAGGAATTGTTATTATGATGCTATGTAAAGACAACGTTGGGCAATATGGGTAAATTGAGTATTCTGAACTATGGCAAATATGCAAGGGCTTTTAAGTTGCATCACATCCTAATTGCTCATAATGACCATCCCCTCTGCTGGGTTATCTTGGAAGCTGAGCTGTCCTGGAAAGAAACATGTGAAGTCTGTGTGGATACTTTAGGACCTAACAAGTCAAGTTAACCTAGTGGGACAATACTGTGTGTTCTTTTAACATTTATTGTTTGTCATGGAACTGAACCAGGGACAGAATTAGGGCATGTTGTTACCCATTTGAAATAACAGAATTTTCAGGCTGACAGTGATCCAAAAGTGTGACATGGAAGTTAAGGGGATTCTGATCTTGGAGGACATTACTGAAATGTTAGTTAATAAAAGAACATTGACCTCCTTTGGTCATTTGTGGCAATCCTTTGGACTGCCTGCTCAAGAGCTATGGCTATATCTTAGGGATGCATTTATTAAACCATCTCAGTGCAAGTGGTTTAATATCAGTGAGCGTCCTCTCTTGTACATGTATTAGAAACTTTTCTGCAATACATGCCAAATTAAACAAGATAAAATCACTCAAATATATAGGCTGCTACAAAAAAAATAGAATGAGCATGAGAGAGTCCAGGGGATTCATTCAAGAATCTGCAAGATACTATTCACCTCACCAGCACATAGACTTGGAGGAAGGAAGGGAGAGGCAAAGCCAACAACACCCTCTGTTATTATCACTTGGAGAAGCAGCAGAGATGCAGGGGCAGTTAGGGAGTGAGTGTTAGGCTCACCAAGCCAACAGATGGTAGTATTTGTATCTAGTCTGCAGAAACACATGCTTGCAAGGAGAGAAAATTGTTGGCCACCACAGTGATGCAGTTTCCTGATTTTCCTACACTGGAGATGGAGACAGAATGCTGTCATTGCTCATGGGGTTCTAAACATTACAATTCCCAGTCTGGAAGAACGAATAAGTACTATCCAACTGAGGGGAAGCTTGATGGTCATCAGGCAAGAAGGCAAACATTACCCAAAAAAAGAGTATGTACTTAGCAGCTACATGAGTAGGAATCTACTACATGTCTGGGAGTGGACCCAGGGGACACTGCCTATTAGAACTCCAGAAATGTACACTTCATTACTTTTTATTGGGGAATTGTAACTTGGGTATGTTTCATTTAACTATCTATATTTTATACAAAAGATATATCAACCCAAATGTAAACTAATAATAAGAAAAGAAAATGTACTTACATCTGTTTAATATGGCGTTGACAATCTGTGCCTTTGTATCAATGCAAGCTTGTAAGAAGAATCTGTTATTCTATTTGATTTTACATAATAAGTATATTTCTTTGGGTGTTAATAATGTAAGGATACTACTCAGAAAGAGCAATGTTAACAATTTCACAACGAAAATGTGATCTGCTGTGTTGCTTATAATATAGCAGTATTTAATTAAAAAGCAGGGTGTTCTGTATTAATGCAACATGTCCAGTTGTATAATACAGGCCTTATTGTATTTATTTATTTGCTGACTATAATTTTTGTGCTATATAACCTCAAGAACATCTTGGAACAATTGCCTATTTCAGGGATGATTGATAATATTTGGTATGATTGAATGACTCTTAGTCATGCAGAATTTAAGTGGGGATTGTGAGGATTAAACCTGTGCCAGTGTGATGTAGTTTATTTACAGTCCCATACCTTAACATACATATGCTGTGCTCAAAACTCTCCAGGTTAAAATTAGGCAAATACATTGGATGGAAAACATGGAATAAATTATAAAAAAATTCTGAGCCATGATGTTAGGTTACAGACCTGTATGGCAAATCTCAATACCCCTAAGAAACATTTTAAAATGAAAAAGCCTTGCCAATATATATTCCATATTCTCTTGCACATGCTAAGTGTGTGGAACTGATTTGTTCTGAACAACTGTACCACACAGCAGAGTTACACTGTTCTGTCAGTATATACAATTAATGGTTAGCATTTAGTACAATTCCTCAGTAATGAAGGAATCCACCTCATAAAGCTCACTACACTCATTATCTTATTAGACTTGATATCTAAATGACTAAGATACATTTCTTCTGAACTTTCCTTTCTTTGGGCAAATTTTCAGTTACCAATTCTCAGACACGTACAACACTGACCATATACATCAATGGATGTTACCTATCTTGTATCTTAATCTAGTGCAATAAATATTCTGACCTCGAGTACGCTGGTAGTTATACAAGCACTGACAGATTATTTTTTTTCTTTTACTTAGATTCAAGAATATTGTAAATGACAAAATGAAGTATTTATATATCTACTTTACTTTATTAATTCATGCAATCAGAGTATATCTCCATGCTCACCTACACTTGCATATTATGCAAAATATTGATACAGACTCAGAAAAATTACCTTAAAGAGCAGCACTAAAGCATGTGTACAAACATTATAGTAGCTTAAATTCAAACAGTCTAGCTTCATATGAAAAACTTTTTGCCTTTCATTTCTTTCAGAAGGATAAAATGAAAGGGGCATTGATACATATTTTAAGCCCTGTGAAACCACAATGGGGCTTTAGAATAAAGAGGTAAAAACCTTTGAACTAAACAAAGGTCCATCACTGTGCATTTCATTTCACAAGCACCTTATAAAGAAAATTATGCCAGATAGAGGGACCAGCTGGCTTTTGCAAGTATACCTTCAGTGACTTAACACAACAGCATTATTTCAAGCTGTAGCAGTCTTTTTCCTGCCATGTCATTGACTCCTCTTGGACTGTTTCTCTCATCTTATATAGTTGTTCTTACTGCAATGGCCTATGAAAGCATGCACTCACAGGCTCGTGTCTAAGTATTGCTTTGTACTATCCCAAAGCTTACAGCTAGCAAGCTGCATTAAGTTGATTAAAGTGGTACCACAGACAGTTAGTTGGGCACTTACTTGGCCTGTAGATTAAAGACAAGAAAGCATGTAGTTCTTCCCTGTTTTTGTCAAACTGCAACTTTCAAAAGGGTCACCAAAAGACAAAGGCTTTTATAACAGATGGAAAAAAGCAGCCTTTTATTCAAAATTGCTTCTAATTGGTGCTTTGTTCTTAGAAAGCAGCAATTTTATTTCATGGGACAGTAAGTCACATGCAATTCCCTTCAAAAGCTTTCAGGAAAAGAGCCGCAGAAGTATCAACATGTAAGCAACAATAATTTTTGAAAGCATCCTCACATGAATATAAAGCCTTAATCCATAATCTTGAAATGACTATTAAAGGAATACACTCATGACTGATTTTTAATCATAATTTGAAATAATCTCATTCATATTTCCATTTAGATTATACTCTGCATATTGCATAAGGTATATAAAACACTTATCTTGCAATCTAAACTACAGACACGGGTCAACTTCTTCAGAGTATAATCAACTATGATTTGCTATTCTGGGTGTGAGCTAGCAATTTTGCTAATCAGTTTTAAAATGTATATTGGATCAAATTATCAATGTGCATTTCTTTTCTAGAGCATCTCCTTCTTCAGATAAGTAACATTTATTGCAGAATGGAAAGGGAAGCTTGCTAAGTCTGGAAAACTACAGTGATTTTCTAAAAGCTGTGGAGTACATATTATGTGCATGTCTATTAAGGATTGTTAATACAACAGCTGCGATATTGTGAATTAAGTATGTACTAATAACTGGCTGGATTGCCATGCCTTTACTTTCAAAGTGACCCATAAAATCTTTGAAAGAAATCAACGGATATGCCATTGTTTGCAACACACTTGGCAATGAAAGTACTCACTATTTTTGCAACACTGTTAATAGAGAACACCTTATTTTAACTGTGAAAGAGAATGTGCCATTGTGTCATACACCTACTGACACTAAGAGAAGGGTAATTGTTACAGCAAAGCACCTTCCACTTAATAAGGAACAAAATGTAATTAAAAAATACTAAATTTGGGCAAATATCAATGTAAAGCCTTCACTAAAGTGGTACAGTCTCAAGCTAAGTGTCACAGATGGTGTCTTCAGTTGGCAGTAAGTGAAGACACATCATTAATTGTTTCACACAAATGAACTGACATTCAACTGGTTTAATATTTTATACAGTTAGTGTTATTTAGACAAGTGTCAGTGACATACATGTTTAGAGCTACACAGTCATGTTCATATATGTAATATTTTATGGCATTGATATTGTCAGTTCACTCAGGGGCTACTGTCCTTTTTCTTCTAGCATATTTCTAAACCTCCAAGCTGCTGTCATTGTTTCTGAATTGTTGCAAATTAGGCATGTCTCCATATCCATCTAAGGCACCATAATTAGCAATTTCACCCATATGAGCAGTACAAATAATTTAACGGTTTACTCAAAAGTGTTAATAGTTAGACACTACAAATTAAAGTCTACGGTGTGATGTTACCTAATTTCATACTGCAGAAAGTAGCAGTACAAGATATGACAAGAATGATCTAGATAAACTTCACTTGCAACTCATATTTTCAAACATATGGTGAAATGTTCATAGGTCATTTGGTTCCGTTATTTTTCAACAACTGTGAATTTCATACGGTTTCCTGAAATCAACAAATATTACTGACTAAAACATATTTAATTCTCAAATGCAAAAAAATGCAGACAGTCTGTAATGTCTTAAATATGTTGACATTTTATTGCTAAACCACTCATTTTGTACTGAAAAAAGTGGCTACAAACTAGCAAACATTAACTTTGTACTTGAGTAGGTGCCTGTAAAAGGACAGGTGGTGTTTATGCAGATGAATGAACATGCTACAATGTGTTCTTCCTTTTGGATAAAACATTAGTGTATCAGATGTGACAAATCAGATGTTCATCTTCCACACTTCTGCATTATTTTACATTGAGAATTAGATAATGTGCTGGTTTGCTGTTTACCAAGATCTTTGTGTTGAAGAGTAAGTTTTACAGTTGAGTACTCTTAAATATAGTTATGATTATAATTTTAATGAACTCACAATACATACATAAGCACAGATGACACAACACAGAATATTGAACTGCAAATAATTGTATTTGTATGGGGTTCTAAACAACAACCAGAATTAAATAAAATGATTTTAGCAAAAAAAATACAGCTTTCTACCATGAATACTAATGTTGTAAACTAAAATGCAATGACAAAGTATTGTGTTTCTGTCTTTCATGTGGGGCTAACAGTTTATTATACTCCTAAATCCAATTAACCAACTTTTTCAGATTTTTTTCCCAAATTACAGTCTTAACAAAAGAATGGAACAGATAAACAAGTGTTTCTTATAATACCTGCTATACAGTCTATATGGACTATGAAAGTCTATCTTCTTTGTAATAAAGTAAGGCTACTCCAAAATAAATGACAACCGCATCTTGGGATAAGATTAGTATGCATATTTTTAGCTGTATGATACTCATTTTTCAATGTCTGATATAATATCATGAAGTAACAGCTCAGGATCTGCATTAAACATATTTTCCATGGTTTGCAATAGGAAAAGAAAGAAAAAATAATGGCAGATATTTGCATTAACTCAGAACTTTTATAGGTACATGTATCTGTCTTTAATCTAACACAGCAGGTTATAAAGGAAAGGTGTGATGTACAAGAGCAGTTATACACAATATTGTATTTTTGTGATAGAAAAATATCACATCTTAATGCTCTACAAATGAAAAGGATATGATTACAATCAAACCAACAGAATGCACTTCAGTGTGATTGGACAACTTTAAGTTACTATTTATGTGAGATTTAATAATTTAAACTTGATGTTTCCACTTCAGCAATGTCATGTAGAAGTATCAAAGCTTTCCAGTGACATATCCAATTAACGTCCATTCTGTTACTTTATATAAAAGGGATACCATATAATACCATATGTTTTGTTATAGAAGTCATGATGTCATGCTATGCTCTGTTAAGCAACATGAGAAATGAAGCACATTGTGCATTCAAACTATAATAATAGCTTGACCAATTAACTTTTGAGATTCTTATTTAGTCTTTAAATAGGACTAATGCACGAAATGCATGCTCTGTATCATATGGTACCATCACACATTGAAGTACCCCTTGTAGAATTTAGATCACAAGCAAATAGAAGAAAGACACTGTGGATGTGGCTGAACTCTAAAGAAGAAAAAATGATCACACAGCATATAACGTCCTGTATCTAGCTCACTAGAATTTCAAGAATTTCAAGATAGGTGCTTAATATTCTACATCCCTTTTTAGAATGGTTTCACCATGTTTTGTCAACTTACAACTGGATAGAACAAGCCAGTCAAAAGTTTAATCTGGAAGCAAATAATAAATAAAAATATGGAGGGAGCCCAAGCCCCCCTTCCTTCACCAAATAGGAACTTTGCCTCACCAAACATCACTGTGGAGAAAAACAAAAAGCTGCAAAACTGTGAATCACTGATAGAGCACAAATAGGAACTGTATCAGCAGTGTTTCTAAATGAAAACATACATTAAAAAAAGCACATCAAATGGCCACCCTCCAAAGTAGCACTAAGACTTAAAAAGTAAAAAAAAAAAAATGTCTTCTGCAGAATGCAGAGGCAAGCCCCCTACTAATCCCACCACAACCTGCAACTTTTATATTTGTATCTATAGCTGTATATATCTATATATCTGCATCTATATAGCTTTCTATCTACCTGCCTATCTATCTATCTATCTATCTATCTATCTATCTATCTATCTAACTATCTATCTATCTATCTATCTATCTCAACTCTAGGATCACACAGCTGTGTAAAATGGGCAAATTTGACAACCCCACTGCATGGTGATCATACACATTCAAAGACTGGTTTTGTGTAATGACTTGCATATTCCTTGTGTTGGTCTTTGCCTCAGTGTGTCCACTTGGATATTCATCCATAACAGATACACACACACAGACACACACAGATAGATAGATAAAGACAGATAGATAGATAGATAGATAGATAGATAGATAGATAGATAGACAGATAGATAGATAAATAGATAGAATGTATAAGTCTATGAGGTAGCATGCATTATAATCCATTAATCATTCAAAATCAACCACTTTTGTACTAACCATGTCAAAATAATGTCTCTGAAGATATACAAATGACATTTTGAATAGATGCAACCTTCAGCTCTAAGTAGCATGATAAACTCTCAAACACCCCCCTTATTTAAGTTGTACAAGGGTCTCCCATATCTGGAATATTTGATGAGAATGCATTCTCTGCACATCTGATCTTCCTTTTGGGACAGGCCTTGCTGCACTATAACTTTTTTCTGAAGACAGAAATTCAAGATAATGCACCTCACTTTTCTTGTGACATGACTGAATATGATATTTGTGGCTCCTGAATGTCAGCTTTGAAGTATTTGCTCATACAAATAACCTTTGCTGCCTCTGTACATCTGTTCAGCTTCAACATGAACAACAGAGGAGCTTGGTTAAACTGTTTAACCAACTTTTTTCAGTTTCAGGGTGAGCAATTTCTATTATTTTTGATTCTTGCTCTGCCTACAACTTTTAAATCTGATAGTTTGCAATTTGTATTCAAATATTTCAGTCTTTAGTACTTTCTTTCTAGCATTTCATTTTCTTTGTATTGATTTTCAGTCACAAGCAGTTTCACTGAAATAATTAATTTGATCTTTACTTCTCATATTAAAAAGCTGTGCGGTGATAGCCCTCATAGCATTTCTTACAGCTCATACTCATCAGATTTTTATTGTCTGGATCTTTTTTCTCCACTTGACCCACTGCAGTCTACTGGACTGTATGCTATATGTGTAAATTCCCACTCATGCACAGATCTTCAGAGTTCCTGACTTTAGTTTTCTAGACTGGTGTCCACTAACACAATGCCAAGTATCATTTGCCTCAGGAATATAGACTTTAATCCATTAAACATATATGTTGTGTCTGTCAGATTAATTGTTTCAGGGAACATGGATTAATAGTCCACCCAAATGAGACAATGTCTTCACTGAACCAGAACATGTTTGTGCCCACTCTTCTCTATAGACAGAGCTTTTCCTCAATACCAGGACAGCCATGAAGTATATCAGTTAACATCTCTCCTGCTGGACTATTGTTATGGTGTACAATGCAGAAGGCACAGCCATTTGCTGCTTGTTTTATGTAAATGGATATTCCTGGACTATGCAATATACCTAATACTTCTTTCTCTTTATTTGCACTTTACTGTTCTTAATTGTGATTTATCTATTCAGTGTCTCAGGGTCCCAAGAAAGACCCCAAAACACATAAGGGTTCATAACAAGTCCTATCCCAAGAAGACAAAGTCAAGTTAACTTACTGTTCAAGCCACTCATGAACACACAGTTTTAAACTTTTATTTTTTGAAATAGTAGGGTGTTCTGTGGTCTACACGTAGGCTATTACACATTCTACCTGCTCTAAATAATTCTGAAGCTGCAACTCAGAGCACTGCTGTGGATACATTCTAAACCTAAAATGGCATCTTTCTGAGTCTCTCTTCTCCAGGAAAGTAAACTACTATATTGTGCATGTTTTGTTCTAATACTTCTGCTGCTGGAACTGTTGTATTATTTTTGTTCATTAATAAACAATGTCTAGAAATTTCTTCAACCTTTCCACTATTTTCTTGTGTTTTAAATCCAGTTTCTCTGTTGTTGTCTGTCACATATGTTAATTTGACCACAAAATTTCTTCCATCTCCTCTTTCACTACTGTTGTCAGGAAGCACAAAAGTATTATTTTGCAGTCACTCCCTTTAAAGTATTTAATTAATTTATCCTCTCATTATATTTCTTAGATACAGAATACCGCTACACTACATTACACTACCACTAGACAAGGCCATCACTTATTTCAACAAAGTTTTCTTCAATATACTTAACAAATTAGCCCCACTGAGATCAAAATGACTTAGAGCAATACCCGCACCTTGGCTGACAAAGTGTATCAAGCAACTCTTAAAAAATATATCTGGCATGAAAAATATGGATAAAAGCACAGACTATCAATAACTAAGGAACCTAGCTAAAAGTATATATCCTTAACAACAGAAAAGCAAAGCATATTTTGAAGACTTAGAAAACACAAAACAAAACAATCCTAAACTCTTCTGGTGGTTCATAAAACAACTACTAACACCAGGGCAAACTTCAACACCACACCACCACCAGCAAAAAATATCCCATTGAATGTAGCAACACAATTCAATTCCCACTTCATAAACTTAATCCTATCTCTCATCAAACAAAACACTTCCAACAACTTTCACTGTCCCAGAACCCCAAACTGATAATCCACAGTTCATGTTCAACACTTTCCCCACCTCAACAAAAAAATGCTTACAAAGACTGAAACCTGCCACTATAGCTGCCAACAAGTTGCCACCAGATTATCTAAAAATAGCAGCAGAAACCATAATGTTTCCCATATCCATTCAAATCAATAAATCAATAAAAGAAAACTATGCCCCTAATATCAGAAATATGTCATACATTATACTGCTACATAAAGGTTACAACTCTATTGACCTAACCAACTACAGACCAATTGCCATCATCCCACCACTATATAAGAGCCTAGAAAAATGCAGACAATCCCAATTAATCAAAAACCTAACTGACCAGAACATCCTCTCTCCCACTCAGCACAGATTCTGACCTTATCATAGAACTACAACTGCCCTCCTCAGCATTGCCAACACCCTCAATGACCTCTGAAACAATGGTAAACTGGTCTCAACCATCTCCCTTGACCTATCAAAAGCCTTTAATACAGTTGCACATCAAAACTGTCTTTATGAACTTGCTTCTCTAGGTCTCAATGTTCAAACCCTGACTTAGTTTCACAGCTACCTATTTAAAAGGAAACAAGTTGTTAAATGGTACCAGGACTACTCCAGTTTCTTCCATTCTCAGTTGGCATCCCACAGGGTTCAGTTCTATGACCCATTCTCTCTAATATCTTTATTAATAATTTAACAACTTCTTCAGACAAGCAACCATAGTATAATATGTAGATGATACTACACTCATCTGTTCTGCTCAGACACTATCCTCCCTTTAAAATATTTCCCAGCAAGCCTGGCTAGATAAATCAGACTTACACCTAAACTTCCAAAAGACAAAATTAATGCTATTTACCCCCAAAATTACCTAGAACAAAACCATAACATTCATTTCAAGTTCTATCATCTAATAACACAAAAATATAATGTGTCTTTCCAACCAAACGTCTTGGAATATTAATTGATGATCATCTCAGATATGATCACCACTTCACTGGAAACTAGACTCCCTCTAGAGAGTGAAACATTTTCTTACTGACTACTCCAGAAGGTCATTTGCAAAAAACATATCTACTCCTATCCTTGCTTTATGCATCACAGATCTTTACTAATCTCAATTCTACACTAAAAAGCAACTAGAAATGACCTGCGATAAAATTGACAAATTTGCTGCAAAGACCCACCAATGCATACCCCTAAAAATCTTAACTGGCTTTTACTTCCATATTACCCTAACTATTCACAACTCACTATAGCCATCAAAGTAATATACTGCCCTGAAAAATGCCCATCTCTGCAAGGTAGAATGCAGCCTTATAGTACAACCAGTACCCTCAGATCCAGCAACAAAACAGCAGTCTCTGTCACAAAATCAAATAATTCTGCTGGTGACTCATTTTACTCTTCTCATGTTACAGAAATCTGGAACCCCATCCACTTGGAAATATGGCAATTAAACAAACTAAATTTATCTAATCCAGCACTGAAAAAACACTTATTAGACAACTGACAGTGCTACTGTACATATCCAGGATAGTATATAATACCACTCATAAACACTTTTCCCCTTCAATATATAGCTAACATGTTTCTAATCCTTAAATGTCAATCCTCTCCTCATCCCTGCCTCACCTAATATCTCTGTCTCTGCACCAACATCTCATGTTCCACTGCATACTCATTTTCTTTACTTTATTCATCTGAACAAGTAAGCAGTGGACAAGATGAAAGGTCAGTCTGTTAGTTTCAATTCTGCTGCCAGTCTTTTAGTACCAGGTCTCTATAGATAGTGTACTAACAACATTATGCTCACAGATAATGAACTTATTTTCAACGCCAATAATTCCATCTGTGATGGTGTCTTCTTAGTCACCTAAAAACTTATACTGTGAGCTTCATAGACTTCCACCAGAATCTTTCAAGTAACATGCCAAAATATCTTGCAATGAGAATGTACAAAACTCATTCCCAAAGCCTCCTACAAATAAGAATATTAAGTCTCTGCAAAATCTGGCCACTCATCCCCCTCATGCATACGTACCGTAAAGATTCACTCTGAGCAAAACACACCTCAGATCTACCACTGAACCACAGCAGCAACATAAATGGTTTAACGATGGATTATTTATTATCAGGCCACATGAGTCATCACTCTGTAGGTTGGAGAAGCAGAGAATAGTAAGCTGTATTTCATGTCAGGATTTCTGACACTACAAGGACCTTAAGGACCCCATTGACTGACAAATATGACTACAGCAGAGCAATTGTCTTTGTGGGAGTGAATGGCTTCAAGCACAAAACCCTCAGGGAAATTCTGAGAAACATGTCACAATTTTCTATTCATGGTATAAATGCAGGTAATGTATTGGTCCTAAATGGATTCCTGCCTTCTGCTCAAATGATGTCTAAATGCAAAGGAAAGGCAATCAGTTTCAATAACTGGTTAAATAGCTGGGGTCATTCCATGGGGTTCCAGCATGTGTTGCTATGGACAAAATGCTTGACAATCCAGCTTGCTTCGCTAAAGATGACCTTCACCTCTCATTCCAAGGCTTCTACATACTGCCTAAAGCCTTCACTGCCCCAATGCCTTTTTTAAACAGAGCCCAGTTGATGGATCATCAGCACTATATCAGTCCCAAAAATGGATCAAATTAAGGTGGCTCTTCTTAGTGCCAGACGCTTTAACAATAAATTGCCTGATCCTGAGGCACTTCTGCATTTGGAAAGCACCTGTGTCTGTGTATTTACTGAGACTTGGTTTACATACAAAGAGAGAATCCTCACTCTAAACCCAGGTTTTGCACTCCTCATGTCTTCATAACCAGTGGCAACTCTGGAGGAGTGCCAATATTTGTCAAAGAGCATATTACTCCAGGCAGATCCCTAGGGACCCAAAATAGGCCTTAATGAAATACCAATCACTCTAGACAAAACTGTCAACTAATACATTGGTAAAAATGTTTTCTTTTTCTTCTGATAACCACATACAATTCCTCAGTTTTCTTAGTGATTTCTTTATTAGCAGATGTTTCATTATTTTGGGTGACTTTAACTACCCTTCAATAAACTGAGATACCTATGCTCCAGTGTAAGGTATGCACAAACTTTCTACACTTAATAAACAAAAATGTCATTGCCCAGATGATATAGTAACATAGAAGAAGACACAGCATTCTTGACCTGATATTTAGAAAAATGGCTTTCTCTTACACTAGTGCTTTGTAATTTCTTTCCCATGGGAAGTCAGACCACAAACCTGTGACCTTCTCTGTTAAACTCCCAAAGCCCCTAAAGCAAACCTCACTGAATTTAAAGATTATAAACATGGTCTCTTCAAACTACTATATGATGAAATATCAAAAATTATTTTGACAGCTGCACCCCTGACTGTGATACAGCAGCAAGCTTTACTAAGAAATTATACATCCAGTTAGAAAAATGCATAGAGGTAGCATTCCCTACCAGAACCAAATATCATGGGAAATTAAAAAAAAAAACACTCTGCTGGTCCACTCAAAGCCATAACTATCTCATCCAGCAGTGCCAGTTCCTGAGTTGATCCCACTTTTAAGTTGAAGAGCTAAAAGAAAAGTCCATTCTCTTACCTAGAAGAAAGCATCAGTTTCCAAGGTCTTAGCAGGTGTTGCTCATTCGTCAACTAGAGGAGAAAAAAGATTTTTTTTAAACTATAGCAGACTGCTTGCTACACTTATATACGTGTATATTATGTTGTTGCCATGAATCATTAGCATATACTCACTCATTTCAGACAATCATTTTTTCTTATTTTTTACTTATTGATCAAGTTAAGGCTCATATTCATAACACAAGCAGAAGGTTATAATTCAAAGTGGAAAGGGGCAATGCTAAAAGCAGGGGGGTGAAGAAATAAAGAGAGAGTGGCATTTTGGAGACAGATCCTTAAAGAGAATAATAATAACCATACAGAATATTCTAATCATAAAGTAGCAGAAAATATTATAAAAACTAAGCCAACACATGAATGAAAAAGGAGATGTTGCCAGTAGGGAAGACTGCAAGTGGGGGTGCAGAAAATAGAGATGGGGGGAGTTGGAATTTACTGCAGAAAACTGGCAAAGGAACCAGTGTATTGGGAGGGAATAACTAGGCATGGAAAAGTAAAAGAGTGGGATAAGGCCAAATGAGGTTTGGACTACAAGTTAGAGACTGCCTTCCCTACCAGGAATTAAAATCAGAGTCTAGGCAAAGAGAAAGGGGTAGGAGAGTCCTAAGGGAAAGACCTGCTTAGGTAGAGTTTTTAGTTGAATATAGAACAGAAACTGCTGTTAGAAAAGGGGCAATTCGTAGAGCATATAAACATTTTCATGATAACAATAAGAATCAATCAGAGGGAGTTAAAAAAGATTGGGAAGAAAGATCAGAAGAACAATTTAGAAGGGAGCAATTAGAGGACATATGTATGCTCCTAAGTGTGCAACAAGTCCAAAATGTTTAAGACTTTTATATTCTTGGAAGTGTTGGCATAGATTTTTTTATACCCAAGCAGACTTCAAATAATTTTTCCTCATGTAAACAGCAAATGGTGGAGGTGTGATGGGGAAGAAAGAGAAACTGGGAGCATGTTTTTGGGACTGCAATGACTTGGCAGATTTTATAAATTCATTGCAGAGTACTTTGTCAGAAGTGTTGAGGAAGCAAGTATCTGTAACTAAAAAATGATTCTTGTGGTTTAGGACAGAGGATCCAAATTTCCTAGATATACTGTAGTACGACCGTACTAAGTCTGATTCTATTGGCAGCCATAAAAGCAATTGTTAGAAAATGGAAATCAAAATCTATACCAACTATATTTGAAATGTCAAACATTATAAAATAAATAAAATAATTGAAAGTGAGATCTTTAGAAAAGAGAAGGAGCAAATTTCATAGAAACAAATGGAATTGGTGGGAACAATACAGTCAGAATAATGTTCAGCAAGATGAGTGAGGTTTAAGGAAAGGCAGGAACTGAGCAATTTAAATAATGTTGGATTTAATGACAGTTGTTATAAAGAAAGAAAGAAAAATATATGTAATATATAATTTATGTAAATGAAAAGCATGTTAATATGATTTGATTTTTTTCTATTAATGCCTCTGTGCCTCTGTCTTAAGTGGTATTTAAAGTGTTTTAAAAAAATTGCTCTACACTGTCCTCTATCCCCATTGAATACACTTCTTTCCAACTTACTATCACTTACCTCAAATACTCATTCTTCTGCTACAAAACTACTTATCTAAACCGACTGGTTATGAGGTGACATGTCCTCCATCAAATATTGTCCTGTCCCTCTGGGTTCTGTAAAGTCATATCTATTTAGTCAGCACCTGCATGTATTTTCTGTCAGAAGCAACACTGCTTGTTTCCTGCCTGTAAATATGATCAACAGTTACTCAGTGGTTTATTTCATGATCACAGTATGCCTTCCTAGATGGGCACTGGCAGTACTTATCCATTGTGCATTACAGTTCTGTTGTATGCCTAAGTTGTATGATAAAACGGTCCCTTTGGATCAGACAACTAACCCAGTAATCAAATGCAATTCAAATAGAATAGCTATCTAGATAGATTGATAGACAGATAAATAGATAATCTATACTTGATAGGTAAACGGGCAGACCAACAGATAGATAGCTGTACATCTAGGTATCCAAATCCCATAAGTCTGCTTTAATTTTTTCTGCATGAGAGTCAGACACTGGAAATTAACTTCAGCAAAGTTTTTTTTCTCTTTGTTACTACTCCCACCCATTCAATTTATGGATAGAATGTTCTTAAAAGGCATTCTTAACAGAGAACTTACTGTTTATAACACCATGGAGAATTAGGTAGGTAATGGAGTGCTCTTTAAAAAGTATTTTCAAAAAGTATTAGCACTGCAGATGAAAGCTGACAGCTTCATGTATCTCCATTTTATATAGCTGGTCCATGTTTATTTTTGTTTAACATTTGCAAATTGTTGAATCACTCTAAAGAATAAGGCAATAAAAGATATTTTCCACCTCTCCAGAAATTAAGGAACTGACTTGTTTAAGCTTCATTTTCAGATGCTGCGTACATTTTCAAATAAAAACATTGCAAGGTGTTTTACTTTCTAAGTGAATACATTTTCTAAGGGTTGAAAAAAAACTGGCTTCTACTATTGTGCTGAGTGACACCTTTAGGGTATGCAAGTAAAGAAACAGAAAGACAAGGTGAAATGAGTTATTGAACTGTCATGCAGAAAGTTGTTATACATGAGGCCACAGGCCAAGTGTGCCCAATGACTGTGAAGTGAGATAATCACAGAATTACATGTTCAACAGAATGATTCATTTCTGCAATTGCTCTGAATGTACCATTAAAATTGCATTTTTGAATTCTTAATTAAGTAGGATGCAATGATAGCCAACAACACACTGACAGAAGTCATTTTATAGCATAACAGTATATTTAGCACTGAAATAAAACTCACTAGGCCTGCTGTAGATACTGTCAGTTTTAATTTCATTGTATAATTCCTCTCCTGCTTAAGCCAGCTGGAAGATCCATGTCACATGTATCTTAGAAAAAAAAGCAACAACAGAAACAAATTACAGAAAACAGCTGCACAGAATTTGTAAAAGAAGGAAATATGGGGAGGGTTACCTCTGTTTGACTGTTAAACAATCTACACAAAAAGAGCAACTGTATTTATGCAACTTGAAAGACATTAATGGCCTGAGTGGATTTGTAGTTTACTCAAACTTTTATTTAATTTTAGTATCTCACTCCATTTCTCCCAAATGTTTTTTCTCTCTCACTTCTCTCTTTCCTTTCTATTCTTTTTTTAGAATGGCATTAAAAGCAGGGGAATAGCAGTACTTTCTAATCATTAATCTTACTCAGACCTAGGCTATGTAATCTAGGTTTGAGTAAGATTAACCTTAAGATGCCTCTTTTGTACCTCTCATTCATTTATTCACTACTCTAAAACACTTGCTTTATTGTATTGTCTATTATTTCATTACCTTGTTCAGCATTATTTAAAATTAGTTGTTTTCCCAACATTGTTGCCATTTTGAATTTTTTTGTAAAAATTCTCTTGTTTATTGTCTATGTTTGCATATACTATAAAAATTACTGTCATTTCATTGTAATATGGAACTTTTGTCTCCAGTTAACAGCTGAAAAGGGATTATTATTGCCCAGACATAATTTCCTAGACAACAAAACCTTATAAATAAAAAAATGAAAAGAAAAACACATGATTACCAATCACTTGTAATATGGAACTTTTGTCTCCAGTTAACAGCTGAAAAGGGATTATTATTGCCCAGACAGAATTTCCTAGACAACAAAACCTTATAAATAAAAAAAATGAAAAGAAAAACACATGATTACCAATCACTCAAGTGGACAAGTTGAACAGCTGCTGAGCTGTGCCCCCTACCAACCTGAGGAAATAGGTGTAGTAAGCAACTACCACAAACACCCGCGGTGGTATTGCTGTGGTAGCATTGTCGCCTCACAGTAAGACGCTGTCTGGTTCGATTCTCAGCTAGAGCGTCTCCTGCATGAAGATATGTGTGAATGGGCATACCTTAGTTGAAGGTTGTGCGTCAGGCCTGGCAAGCCGGTACGTAAAAATCAACTGCCAATCATTAGCAGACCGGAGTTCCGCTGTGGCGACCCCTAACTGGGAAAAGCCGAAAGGCACAAACAAGCAACTACCATAAACACATAGGCACACACAAAAATAAACAGACACACACACACACACACACACATTCATGAAAAAAATGAAATACACTCACATGGTATATCATGCACTCACAGGTGGTTATACTATTTAACTCAGAAACATGAGAAGGGTGAAAATGCCCTGCGTCACCCTGCACGGATTCTCATAATGAAATGCATAGATGGATACATACATGTAGCTAAAGTGTTGTGTATTATTATACATTTTGAATATTTCCCTACATGGAAATTGTTTACAGTGGACATCTATGAATCACCAAACTAAGCAATTTTTCCCCAAAGCAGTGCACCATGATGCTAATGCCCTTCATTGTCATATCCTGCACACCTACACTACTACATTTACATGCAGCACAAGACCTGGTGTTGTTCCATAGAGCAGGACACTACTGGGTGATGAGAAAGTCAATTGAATGGTTTAGTTTTGCCTACCTCTCAACTTCCTAGCACAAGAAATCTGGATAAAGTCTAAAGTCATGGAGGTACAAATGCCCATTAATAGAGACAGCTTTTAAATATTGCTCTTATAAACTTAGAAAGTTGCAAAAATAACGTGGTGTGATAGCTCACATTTTCTGAAGGATATAAAGTCTGAAACTCAAATGTGTGTCTTTATTTAGTGACTTTGATCCTCAGTGTTTTACCATAGAACCACAAATTTTATGAGAAATATATTAAAAATATGAAGCAACAATCTAGACATTCTGTGAAAATTTGGGCAGTTAAGAGCTGTCTGGTACACAAAGCAGCTTGTGCAACAGCTTTGTGTAGTAGGCAAGCTGACTGTGAATAGCAGCCTCAATCATAATCAACAGAAGAAACAGAAATCCAGGAAGCATTTTCAGTACCTCAGTTTTGCCTAACTCATTATCAAGAGCACTGTTGATGAATGTATGCGGAGAGCAGCAGGAAGCAAACTTTTCACTGAAAGGATGCAGTCTGTTTATGCTACCTGATCCATATCAACTGAATTTAACAGGCGACGGGCAGCAGAGTACTTATTATTTTGAGAAGTTTTACCTTCAGCTCAGCACTACAGAAAAGTTGTATTTTTCATAATCCTATTATGCAGCTATCTTGGTACATGTGCAGTATATTATTGCAAAAGAATGGTATCCTATTTAAATGCCGACGGTCTAGGTATGAATAGTAGCCTGACTGCCAGATGACCATCGTACAACCTTATCCAGCTGGCCTGCATTATGCATGGGTAAGTTTGTCAATTAGTACTGCTGTGCAGCCTTTGTGGAGGACAAGGGAAGTGCCCCAGTGGGTTTCTCGAACCATGAAGACAGCAGGCCTCTTAGACAGCTTATACATTTCATGCAGAAGTATAGTCTGGTCATGAATGAGCCCTTGTGGGCTTATCTCTTGGGTATGATATGTGCAGATCAAGTTCATAGCCATGCAATATAATGGAACCAAACTCCCCACTACCAAGCAAGCAATTCTCATCAGAAAGAAAATGACTGGGTCATTGGGCGCTGCAAAGCTATTTCAACTACCTGAAGTAAGTAGAAAGAGAATTATAAAGAAAGCATGTGAATTATACATTCCATTACCTTCCTATCCAGGCATTGTGCTGCTAGTACAAAATTCTGGGATTCACGACAATTCTTCAATGTTATTCTCATTCAAAATCACTATCACAAAATAAATGACATTGAAAGCCACTTTCACTGAAAACTCAAAAAAAAAAATAAAAACTGTTTTTGCAGAGGGACAAGCTTCACTGCACTCTGCTACCACTTACTTTTATATATACAAGCACTTTTGGTACATAATGGTAACAATAACTAATTATATAGTGAACTGAAAAGTGAAACACACACATTTAAGCACAAGTTTCAGCAAAACTAAATTTACAAAATCAAAACATTAACCAGAAAATGAATCAGGCTAGAGAGCTTTCTTATTTTTTAAGTAACTTTCAGTGTTATTTATCCAGTGACAATAGTTTCAATGCAAAGAATTACATGATCCTATTTTTTCTCTCCTTCGCTTTATGTCTCCCCTGCTTTTACCCTATCAGCCCATTTCTTCTTAAGGAATGGGAGCCAGGCATTCCTGGGATAAGGCCTTGCACCCCTTCAACCTCCATTCCATGGTGAGAGTTGGGTGGTAGGAAATGAGTAGTCCCTAAGACTGCAAGACGTATTTGCCAATGGGATGTCTGTGCTGGGTTGCTGTTATGAAAGACCATGCTCAAAACCTATCCCAGTTTGGGTTTTCATTGAATTATGTGTGAAGGGAGATGGATCAATCTTGGGTATGCCATCTTTCAAGTTTGCTGGTCCTAGATGAGGGTTGTCAAATATCTCCTGTTGAGAGTACTGCCCTACTTTCTCAATAGCTCCTCTGAGCCTGTAGTCACTGTTTCCTGAGGGGAAGGGTGCCATGTTTGCTTTTACTTCCTCATGATTTATTGCATATGAGATGGCTTGGACTCCATTGGATAACACATAGAATTTCACCTAGATGTCACCCTCATAGCAAACCAGAGTTGCATTTACCCTCTAAGATGGATGGGCTGTTAGCCACTCACTCCTATCTTCCTTTGACACCTCCTACAGACATCTTAGCTGTTACTCAAACTCAGGTAATCTGAAACATAGTCAGACCATTAAGCCTCTAGGCAACAGAGCTGGCTGACATTCCCACATTTTGAACTATGTATGCATGTTTGTGCATCACATGCACTCATGTCACACTCATTTTATATATATATATATATATATATATATATATATATATATATATATATATATATATATATATATACATTTTATTTATTTAACATTTGTTTACCAGGAAAGTCCGACTTGAAAGGAAGCCAATTTTCAGCACAGGCCCAGGGAGAAATGCTCCAGACATATGTCTTTTATAATATGGGAGGAAACTGGAGCAGCCAGAGAAAACCCACACGAATGCAGGGAGGACATGCAGACTCCACACAGAAGGCACCCCAACTGAAAATCAAACTGAAAAACTTCTTGCTGTGAGGTGACAATGCTTCTGCTGCACTACTGTGCCATCCATAGAAATAAACATATAAATATATATTTTTCTCTACTGATTTCATGGGTTCCTGTAATAGTTCCTTTAACAAAATGCAATTATTGCCATTTTACTTTAGGTAGCAATATTATTGATTAATTATTTTTACATTTCAATGTGGCTCTATATTAACAGGCACTATGCCATTAAATAAGCAGCATTTTTGGATGATCATCGAAAATAAAATTATAGCAAGTAGACAGTCTTTCTTTCATAGCTAACTTTGAGTATGACACTACAGCAGCTAATGAACTCTGGGAGAAAAACAGCTTTCTAGTCATTCAGAAATTATATATTCATCCATTTTTTATCTGGGTTTGTCCCACTAGGCTAATAGCCTCTTTTTAGGGGAGACCTGAGGTGGTATTACTATGGGAAATTTATCCAGGACATTGAAGAACTTCCGCTACTCAGTGTACGGGGATGCTATTGTTGGTAGTGCATGCAACTTCCTGTTTCCTTTCTAGGCATAAAGGCAGATCAGAGAAACAGAAGGGAGTATGGCAAGTGTTTGTGAGAAGATAGTGTAAGAGAAGGAGAATGTAAAGATGGAGATAGCAACACGTTTACGAGAAAGGCAGTTAAGTGAAGTGGAAGAAGCCAGGGGGTCATTTGTATCAGAGGAGAAAGGAGGAAGGAAGGAGGTGAAAGGGCAAAATGTCATTGAAGCTGCATAACCAGCATTAGGCACCCACAGAATCTGGGGCTGAGGGGAGCCACTGATCATCTTCCCATGAACGAGGGCCCCCATGCAGCAGCCATGGGTTTGTCCTTCTTCTTCATTCATTCCTTAGCACTTCATAGATGTCCGCATGGCTGCATGATGTCACCAAGCGATCACAAACCTTTTTCTGTTTTTTTTTTTTTTTTACTTGTCTGTAAGCTGCCCTCAATCAGGTCCTCTTCTGTGAAGCAAGGGACATGATTGGCTACAGCAGACAAGGAAGTAAGTTGTCTTTTGCTGTTTGTTTTTTTTAACAGGGAAGCAATAAACAAGTACCCGATTGGTCATTGTATTAAAGTCATGAAATGTTAATAGGCTGATAGGTAAGGAAAACAGGAAAAAAGTCCTGCTATATGCTGTTAATGGAAATATAAGTATACCTTTGTTACAAGAGAATCATTTAAACAGTGGCACAGAATGGTACTATGCTGGCCTGAATACTGGAAGAATTTGAGGTGTAGTGATACTTACTAGAAAAATATCAATTTACAGATAGAGGAGGAAAGGAAGGATAAAGAGGGAAGATTTGTATAAATAGAGGGCAGATGGCTGGAATTAGTGGTTACCTTACCATCAAAATATCTTCCACTCAGGGCCATTCTAAGTATAATGAAGCAAATAATGAGTGAAGTGCTCTCTTTCCACCAAGGATGGCTAGAAGCACCAGGTGACTGGAAGGTAGTGATGAACATCCTGAATGTTACTGGAGGCCCAAGACCAAAGACTATACAAAGGGACAGAGTGTACTTGAGTAAGTACATGCAGATGTTTGAGTTGTGGGGCACAGGGAATTTGAATAGTACAAACATTAATTATACTTATAACTGTGAATGATATGGGATGTGGGCGAGACTTAACAGATGCTATATAACAAAACTATATGCAGGTCTAAATGCCAAGTTCTAAACTAATCCAGTCATAATGTTGGACTATACCCCAGTTCAGTTTGAGGTATGTAAATGAAACAATAAGACCAGTGGGCAGAATGGTTAAGGTCTTCTCCTCCAATGCAAAAGGTTGAATCCTGACCTCTGGCCAATGCATTTGTGGGGTTCCTCACACCTCCGAAAAACATGCTGAGCATTTCCATCTCAAACTCCCCAATGAAAGGAGCTGTGAGCAGCAGCACAGACTCTACATTGTAGAATGCAGGGGGAGTAGTTGTACAGACCAGTTGCCTTGAGTATCCAATGTGCTGCACAGTATCCTCAAGATAGGAGAGCATGAATGACAGACTGCATGCTGAGGCAGAGTTCTGGGTGATTTAGTCATGTTGACTAATGTCACCAAATGAGCATGGGTATTTGCTGGTGATAATGGATTGAGAACCCGGACTTCTCCAACCTACACTAGGGACCCATGCTAATGGAGGAAGAGATGTACATGCCCCTGTTTATCAGCATGTGCCTGCCATAAAGCCCAGCAGCCCTGGGTCAGTAAGCTACTGGCTGGCCAGTGTCCAGTTAACCAGCCTGGGTTACCTGAGATACCTCTGTTGAGCAAAGGCTGGACATAAAACCAATCAACCTGCCAAAGATTTACTAAGAATTGCTACACTCAGTGTAGGTTCACTAACAGGGTGGAGCTTAAAAGCAGAAGACAAGATGGTATGAAGGAGGCTAGACATTTTATATATGTAAGCGCAGTGAAGCAAAACCACCTATCTTGGCATCCAGAGACTACTACTCAGGAGGAGGACCACATAGAAATGGGATGGATATTGTGGTGAGAGAGAAGTTTCAGAAGACAATGAGGGATATCATCAGAATTAGTAACAGAGTCATGGCAATCAGACTCCAGCTTAATAACTGGTCCAGGCACATGTGCAGAAAAGCAGAAGACAGTTTGGTGAAAATGATTTGGGACAGACAGGAAGCAGGTAAGAGGAAATAAGGGCATCTAGCAAAAAGGTGGATGGATTGTGTGATTGAAGATCTGTGACAGTCTGGTATGAGTGTTGAAGAGAGCAGGAGTGTGACATTGAATCGAGAGAAATGGCAACAGTTAACATGACACTATTCATGATCTCAGCCAATGCCCCACAGTAGGGTGGTGATAGTGAAGAGAAGAGTACATTCAGAAAGCAGTTCAGGACCTACCAGATAATGCAGTCCATCATGAATTAGTGTTGATAATGGGCAACTTGAATGCACAGACAGAACAGGATATGAGAACTGCCTGGGTCCACATGGGGAAGACAACAGGAATAACAAAGTAGAGTCCATTCTAGACGTCAGATTGGAAAATGGCTTGATAGTAGCCAACACGTGGTCCAGAAAGAGTGACAAACACAAGATTCTATACAACTGTGGCCAACAAGCAACTCAGGTAGACTTCCTCCTAATAAGAAAAAGGCAATGGGGAAGAATCAGTGATTGCTAAGTCATCCCCAGTGAAACAGTCGGTCCACAGCATAAACCACTGGTTGCCACAATCAGCTGCAAGCAGTTGTCAGAGAAGGCTCTAAGGTCAACAGAGACCAGGATGAAGACCTGGAAGTTGACTTGAGATAAAATACAACATTTCAAGAAATTACTCAAGGCTATTGCACCCTAAGAACAAAGGTGGTAGGATGCACGCTGTGAGATAAATGAAGAAATGTGGACATAAGCTCAGAAGCCAAAGTAGCTCCAATTCCAGAAAATATCAAAGAGAACAGATCACTGTGGTCCAGGTACATGTGCAGAAAAGCAGAAGACAGTGTGGTGAAAAAGATTTAGGACAGACAGGAAGAAGGTAAGAGGAAACAAGGGCATCTAGCAAAAAGGTGGATGGATTGTGTGATTGAAGATCTGTGACAGACTGATATGAGCGTCGAAGAGAGCAGGAGTGTGACATTGAATCGAAAGAAATGGCAACAGTTAGCATGACACCCTGACCCCCATGTAGAAAATGTGAAAAAGGGGGTTGATGTTGATGATGAAATTAAACAATACATTTACTGAACCACATTGGCACTTTCCTACCCATGTAGCAGGGTGCATGTCAGTGATGTTTTTTAGAGTATAATGACTGATAAGCTCAGTGTCATAGATGGAGTAGAACACTTAGTGGAAGCCAGGGACAAGTGTAAGGAAGAAGTAAGGATTTTAACTATGGTAAAGGGAAAATAAGGCAATCATGGGAATTAAGCAGGCATAAACACTTAACGACCTTTAATGATGACCCCGATACTGATCTTTAAATGGTGCTGAATGAGCCTGACAAGGAAGGGAGTGTGATGACAATGTTGTCACACTTTATATTCTCCTGGGTAGGGTCCCCAACTTGAAACTTGTTGGGAGCCCCTAAAATGCTAACACCGGCCCTGTGAAGCTGTACCAGCTTCAGAGTGTCTATTCCAGGAAAGGCTGTTTGGGGAAGATGGAGGTAGCCAGCAGGGATGTATTATTATAACCCTCCAATTGGGAGGGTTGCAGGATATTTATTTAAAGGAAATGATAAAGCAGAATGAATTGGAGCGTGAAGTGGTGGATCCATGGGGTGAAATTATGGAGAAGATACAAGAGGAAGAGGTTGCGGAGAACACAATGAAAAATAAATCAAAAGCACAAACAGTGAAAGAAGGAGAAAGAAGAGTCGAAGAAGTGAAGGAGGCAAAAAAGAATTTGTTATAAGAGTAAACAGTACAAAAGAGAAAGGACTTGAAATGTATGAAGTATGGGACACTGTAATTGTACCACTGGGTGTTTCACCCAAGCAGGTAAGAGCCTTTATTCTTATTAATAAAGAAATGTTATGTGATATATTCTTTGAAACAGGACAATATATGGCGAATTTTTAGAATGCAATAAACAAAAAAAAAAGAATTGTAATCCTTGGAATGAGTAGGTGGTACAGGCATTTCATAGAGAAACCAAAAAAAGAGTTCTGATGCAATTTAGAGCAGAAGTCAAAAAAGAGAAACTGAAAGAATATTTAAAGACTAGATGTAAAGATGTTATGGAAACAACAAAAATATATGATGACAGAGGATTATGAAGTGGGGAGGGTCTATATTAGATAAATGAACACGTAAATGTTCAAATCTGTAAAGGTCGACCATTATAGAGCAAACATTTACGTGTTCGGAAATCTTTAAAAATAAAAAAAACTAAGTAATAAATACATAAACCAAAGGGTGTAGGCAGGGGGGCAAGCCCCCCTGCACCACACACCCCCTACTTAAATATACCAACTCCAAGATCATGCCACAGTGTAGTGAAGGGGAAATTTCCCATTTCCACACTGTAGTGCACTGATGTGCAATCTCGGAGTTGGTATATTTAAGTAGCGGGTGGTGTGGGGGGGTGCAACCCCCACGTGGAGGGGTTCTTGTCCCCCTGCTAAAACCCTTTTCTTAATTTTTGTTTTCTTTATTTTGTTTTTATTACATTTTCGAACATTTGAATGTTCGATCTCTAAAGGTCGACCTTTAGAGATTTGTACATTTAAATTTTCATTGATGTAATATAGACCCATATGGGGATTGGGAATGTGGGATTATTTTGAAAATAGAAAGTGATAATGTTGTACATATCCAAAGTGTGATTACTGTGAATGGTAACAGGATTTGTTACATATAGAGGGCAGCCAAAAATATGTTTTTTTCTGTGGAAAAATAATAATTTGACTAATGAATGTGATAAAAATGTTTTATTTCTGGCAAAACAGGACATGAAGAAAGAAAATGTAATATGAAATGTAAAAAAATGTGGAAAAACTGGACATACATGGGTATATTGTGAAGAAAATGTATAAGTTGCAGAAAAAGAATAGACATAAGATCTGCTATATGATATAGATAAAAATATAAAAAAGGAAAAAGAAAGACAGGCTAGTAAACAGGAAAGCTTCAGTTGATATGCACATAATTATATTAGAAGATACTAGGATCTTGACAGATGGAGAAAGGTTACAAACTGAAGTAATATGGGGTGGAAATGTTATATGGAATATGGGAAAAAGATACATGCTCGGGAATAGGCGTATTATGTCAAGCAAACATTAAAGTCTTAGATTTTACAGTAGTAAAATTAAGAAGAATAACGATAATAGATTTAAGATGAAAACAAACGTTTATAGAATTATTGCAATATATGCACGTTACAAAAAAGAAAAACATTCTAAATTATGTAGGTGTTAATATGGATATAATATTAGTGGGGATTTTAATTTCAGTTTAAGAATAGGAAAGAAAAAAATGCAGTGATGTTAAAACTGTATATGAGATAAGGAAAAGTAGAAGGCTATACATATGGGATAATAAATACGGGACTTACAGAAGAAGTGAAATTAAAATTGAAATTGATTAGTTTTTAGTGTCTGACAGTTTAAAAATTCTGCAGAAAAGTTTAAAAAGGATAGGCTCTTTAGATCATGTAGCCATATGGATAGAGGTACACAAGAAAGAAGAATACATAAGAATAGGTAAAGGTGTCAAGAAGCTGAATGAAAAAGACTTAAATAAATAAGATAGAAAAGAGATTAATTAGCTATGGAAGGATCATACAGGCATGAGAATATTTTATTAATGTTGGATAAGTTTTAAGTAGAAATATAAAACTTGTTTTTGGAGTGTCAAGATAAAAAGAATAGGACAGAGAAAATGAAATATAAGCAGTTGAGTCAGGAAGTGCTTAAGGAAGTATTGAAGGATAAGACAGTTTTTTTAAGAGAAAGAAAAGGAACTATATGATATGCATCAGGAAAAGATTAAGAGATTGTTATATAAACAAAGATATTGAGGGAATTTAATAAAGCCTACACAGTCTTTTTTACTGTGTACGCATCATGCCACACTGTTTACACGAATGTAAGCAGATTTTAGATTCAATAAGCACTGCTGGGCAGTGCGAATGCACATGCCAACACTGGAAGTTCCGTGGCATGCGAATCACCTCATAAGCAGGTAAATTTCATGCAAATGAGGCAGGTAGAGTGATCCAATAAGCAGATAGGCAGCTCTGCAGACCCTGTACCAGTGTCCGTAGTGCACATGGAAAAATTCTGTGTGCAAGAATGTAGACAGACAAAAGGGGCTAACATGCTTTATAAAAAAATAAAAAAAAAATTTGGAAAAACAAAATTGATATTATGTGACAGAAATGTATTACAGCACCCTGCATGGAGAATCAACAATGGTTCATTGGTGTTCTTGCTAACATGGTAGGGCTATGAAGTATGTAGTTTCCAGGCTGTGAGCACAGATTCCTATGCAAATGAGGTGGAGTTACTGAACAGCATAAAGGGGTAATCATTTCCATATATCCCCTCCATGTAGGCAGAGAACTATGTTGGTGTTCACAGAAAAGGTAGCTGACAACAGGGAAGGGTGTGTCCAATGACTTCTAAGCTTATTTCAGCTTACTGCACCTGTTTGCATGGTGCACCACTGTGTTGACTGTGTCTTTGCATGGGGGGGGGTGTGCACTAACTTCTAAGCTTTGTCTACCTACAGGATGCACATTTGCATTGTACCCAACAGTACTGAGTGCATCTAAAAGGCCAATGATACATTAATCAGTCTTAATCCCTGTAAGGCCATTAAATGATGTTAATGGTATACTAGGCAGATGCAATGCATCATAGGTAGCCAATCACACAGTCAGCACCTACAGCAGAGCAATATAAAGTATACATGCACCCTACAATCTGATTTTTTCCCTATACTCTGCACCACTGGAGTACAGACTTGGGAATTTTAACTGAGAAAATGCTAGGTCTGCTATATCTGTATGTGCTAGCTGCTGAAGTCAGTGCTGCTGCTGCTGCTGCTGACAATAGGACTACACAGAGAAGGAGAAGAGTATTCAGGCCCAGGGTAACCTTCCAGGAGCTACATGAGCAGGAGATTGTAGACCACTACATGGTGGGCAAGGACATACTACAAGAACACACAAAGCCCTGCCGCCCTCAACTCAGACCCAGAGCCAACAGAGGGGAACCCATCCCAGTGGAAATAAAGGTATGCATAGCCCTTAGAATACTAGCTACAGGTACTTTCCAAAGACCAGCAGGGGACATAATGGCAGTCTCACAGGCATCAGCATCCAGGGTACTCCACCAGTTCCTGGTTGCCATGCTACCACATGCCAGTGAGCACATTTCCTTTCTCCTCACCCCTGAGGCGACAGCCATGAATATGCAACACTTCTACCATGTAGCATACTACCCTGAGGTACTGGGTTCCATAGATTGCACGCATGTATACATCAAGGCACCACTCGATGAGGAAGGTAGAATCTATGTCAACCGCAAAGGGGTACCACTCCCTCAACTACCAGGTCATGTGCAATGCCCAGGAGATTATCATGAATGTGTGTGCTGGCAGTTATCATGACTCCAATGTCTGGCATGCATCACAGCTGTACCAGATGATTGCTAGGGGGGACATCCCACATGGCCATTTACTAGGGGATGCTGTCTACACACTGGAACTGTGGATGATGACACCTATCAGAAATGTACACGCACACACACACACACACACACACACACACACAATGAAGAACACCATAATGAGACACATGCACAAACTAGGAACATCATAGAGTGCATGCTTGGGCTTCTGAAGTCACAGTTCCGGTGCCTCAATATATCTGGTGGAGCCCTGCAGTATACACAGTGTATGCCATGCTGCACAATATGATCCTGTGAAAACAGCTGCAGCAGGATCAGCAAAGTGAAGGGATACACA